>NC_132912.1:3661456-3962386 GCF_047675955.1 Chlorocebus sabaeus
CAATGGGAGAATTATGACTCTATTGCAAGGAGAGTTTCAAAAGCACTCAAGTGCTGGAGCTTTTGCTGTCTCTCTTTCTTAGTGTTTTTACAACATATACACCATGGAAAGGAGCCAGGACCAACCTGCTGGAGCATATGGCCCATGAGAGAGGCCATCCAGGAACAACCAACTCAGTCAATGTGTCAGCTGACCAAGGCTGCCTGAGCAAGCCAGGGAAGATCAGCAGAAGAATCACCCAGCTGAACCCAACCCAAACGGCAGACCCTCAGAATGGTGAGCTCAGCCACAACTGTCCTTCTAACTTTTCAAGTTTTGTATACCACAAAACTGATATTCAATGTGATATGTAAACATTCTCTCTCCCCAGAAAAGATGTTCTATCTGAAAACAGTCTACACCTAGATCATAGGATGCTTCCAAGAGAAGGTGGAATGATTTAGAACACAGACTACAAGCAATCTTTGGATTAGAAGGAGATACCTGTATTGGGTCATAATGTTTATAAATATGTATTTCCCAAAGTAGGTATTTGTTTGCTTGTTTGTTTTGAGACAGGGTCTCACTCTGTCACCCAGGCCGGAGCACAGGGGTGCCATATGCTGCAGCTGCCACCTCCTAGACTCACTCAACCCTCTCACCTCAGCTTCCTGAGTAGCTGGGACTACAGGTGTCTACCATCATGCCTGGCTAATTTTTGTATTTTTTTGTGGAGATGGGGTCTCATATTGTCCAGGCTGGTCTCAAACTCCTGGGCTCAAGCAATTCACCTTCTTTGGCCTCCCAGAGTGCTGGGATTACAAGCATGAGCCACTGCATGCTGCAAAAGTAGACATTTAAAGAGCATATTGTTTTGTCAAAGATGATGGCAGCCCCAAGACACCATGCATACATTAAATGTAGAGCACTTAATTACATAATGTCTTGGCAGCGTACAGGAGATCAATTCTGTCTCAGAACAAACCCTTCTTCTCAGGAAGTGGTGCTTCATTCTCGTTCTTCAGTGTGAGCCAAGGACCAGCTACTGGAATTGATGACGTGAAGGTAAGGTGCTGCTCCATTAGGCTCTGTTTCTTACCTGCTGCAGGTCAAGCTCATAGAGAAATGATAAGAAGAGTTCAAGAACATAAAGAAAGCCCAGAAATATTACAAAGGCACATTTTCCCTCCTCTGATTATTTTTGTTAGCAGTTACAAACATGTCTTAAAGCGAAATACTTTTTTTTTTAATCATAATGAAGAGATAGGCAAGCTTTTGCTTACCTCATTTAATCAGACATCTTTTTTTTCTCTTATCTCCTTTCTTCATCTTCTGTCTTATCTTACTGGTACCTAGAAAGCAAAACAGAAGCAAAATAATTTATGCATGTTCATTTGCAAAGCTGCTGGCTCTTCTGCTGTGGCTTTTTGCAGATGTAACTGGGTGCTAGACGTGCTTCTCTTGTTGTCCTGAGCATTTCAGCAGAAGCTCCCAACGGTAGCACTACCACCACAAACAACAATTACAGGCACAAAGGACTTTCACCCTCCGCAGACGGCTGCTGGACACTCTACTCAGGCTGTGGAGACAGGGGAACCAGGGAGTGCCGTGGGCAGAGCTACTGCACCATCAACCTCGCCATGATGTATGGGAAGGTGACAATGTCAGCAGTGAGGGGCATAGGAGGTTCAGAAAGCGCCTGCCCTGGCTCTGCTTACCCCATGGGAGAAGGGAATTGCTCCCTCCTCACCTCAGGATAAGTCACATAAGCCTCAAAAAAAAACAGTTAAAGAGCTTGAGCCACATCCCCTGGGATTTGAGGAAGAAGTGACTAATATTTGACTTATGCCTGAAAAAGGATAACGGTGAGTCTGGCTGGATCTTCCAGAAGGGAGAGAGGCTATACCCTTTTACTGACAATGGGAGTACAGTACGCACTCACTGGATGTGGGCCTCTCGCATGACAACTGGGTCCCTCAGCTGAGAGGGAGTCTATCCAGAGGCCTCATGAGCAGGAGACCCAGTGGTGTCTATGTCCATCCCTCCAGGAACCTACTTGGAATTCCATCTCCGGGGAGGAAAGGCCAGCAGAGGGACAGAGCTGGGGAAGAAAGAAGCTGCTTTTCATTGTCTCCTGCTGGATCTAATTTATTTAATGCTAAATTAAATTAAATTAGCACCCCCTAATAGATTTGCATCTTTTCAGAGAATCCTTCTGGGGAGCATCGTCCACTCCTTGAGAGGGAGTTGACTGGCCTTTGGTGGAAGAGGAGGCACGGTCTGTGTGGCAGGAGCAGAAGAAATGCAAAGGCCTCACAGGCCCTCACCGGCTCATCCACTACAAACTGAGGCTTCATGCATTTGTCTCGAGTCCAACAGAGCCACGCCTCCTTCAGTTCTTCTTAACCCTCCACCCACGCCACCTGAGCACAGACATGTATGTCTCAGGGATGGTGATAAATGAAGCTTATTTACCATTTACTTCCATGCATGGACTTTTTTAGGTCCTTCTCTCACCATGGCAGAGTGTAAAAAAAAAAATAAAATGACTGATCATTCCTTGTGCTTGAGCTATCAGGGCCACCCTGTCTGACAAGGATGAGGAGCAGGTTGCTGTTATTTTTATTGTTGCTGTTGGAACACAACTACACTCATTGGTTTACGGTGCCCGTGCTGCTTTCACGCAGTGGCCACAGAGTTGAGTAGCAGCAACTGAGACATTATAGTGCACAAAGACTGAAATAGACACGATCGCATCCTTAACACAAGAAGTGTGCAAACCACCCCCCCAACCACGTTATAGGATCTGGCAAACCAGACCCTAGAACTGCGGGACGAATACCAAGATGAAGGTCGAGTCTCAAATTCCCTCTCCTTATCTGCCCTGGGGCCAGCTTTGGAACATGGAGCCATGAGGAACATCGGTTCTCTCTCCTGCCACCCTTCTTCTTCCTCTTATAATGCAGCCACTTCCCTACCTGCATGTGTTCTAAAATCTAGTGTCCTTTACATAGAAAGGCGAGCATGCCCATCACATAGATTGCACGGTCCATGGCTCCATACAGAATCCCTTTAAAGAAAATTTACCACTTAAAAAAAAGTGAAAAATTTACCAAAATTTGCAACTTAAAAAAAAGTGAGCCTTTTGCTTCCTGGTAGTAGAGGTCGGAGCTGTGATGTTAACAACATGGGGAAGGCACCTGCATTTCAGTGTGCACCTGTGAGGAACAGACCACCCATTGTATCATGCACAGAGTGAATAAACTGAAATCTAATCTAAGAACATGACCTTCCAGGTGAAGGTGAGAAATATCACATTACATTGGAACAAACTGAGCAAAAATGACTACAAATGGATGTGAAATTCACTCGGAAGTTTTTCTATTATTTTTATCACTCTAATTCAAAATACACCTGCCAGTATTCTTTTCTCTGATTCACAAGCACCTCTTTAAAAACAGACACAGTGTAACTAAAAAATAAATATTTAAGGTGATGGATATCCCAGTTATCGTTTGATTACTGAATGGGATTACTAAACAGTAAATGGATGTATTAAACTATTACATGTACCCCCAAATATGTACATCTAATATATATCAATAAGAAAAGGCTTGGAAAGTAAAAAAGGAAAAAAAAAAAAAGAAAAAACCAGACATATACACACAATAGTGCACACGTACATAACATCTTCTAATTTTAAGTAGGAGACACAGTGATTTCATATCATAAAGAAAAGGAGTTTGGGGCCTTCCGTGCTGAGCCTTAGTGTTGGTAGGAAACACTGATGGGCAGGGTGGAGGACAAAATCCATGGGACTCAAAGCAAAACGAAGATGTGGGTCCCATTGTGAAGAAATCATGCAGATGGCCAAGCCCAGGACCCCAGGGCACTAAGCTAAGTGAGTGTCCCATTCCCTGCAGCCAGCACTGCCTAGAGCCACCTTCCATTCTCAAACATGTAACACAGATGCAGTCGATGGCAGGGGCAGCTTCACACCAGCTGTGCAAAGCTGCCCACCGTCATCCTGGCCTATGGTGCAAACTGGACAGTGGAGCAAAGGAAGTTTCAAAGCAAGCGCCCCTTCCTCTTCTTGGGGAAACAACTTCTCTTTTGTGTTTTTCCAGCAGCCTCGACTGTAAAGACCTTTCAGTCACTGCATTAACCCTTGTCTTTCCATCTGGCTACTTGGCTGCTGCTATTAGTTGAAAAATCACTTAAAACAAGAAGCAAGGCATTAGATGTTTCACTCGCCCAGGCAGCAGCTGTGGGGAGATAAAGGATGACACGCAATGGAGACTTTTAACAGCACAGCCCTGAGAGGACAGAGATCTTGGGCGGCACCTCTCATTTTATCGGTGGGCAACAGGCCCGTCCCAGGGAGTGGTCACTGGGGAGCCAAGCCTGTCAAAACCTTTTGGCAAGAATTGTCACAAAACAGGGGCCTGCTGGGAGGACAGAGACATTTCAGCCAAAAAACAAAGGTCCTGGAACTCTGGGCATTTTATTTTGCTTTGAAAAAAGACCTTTCAGTGAGGAAAATGGCATCATTGTTCTGCCCCTGAGCACGGATGTCCCAGCGGGGTCACAGTCGCCCAGTGCCCGGCGCACCCTGGGCAGCCTTGGGGACAGGGGCAGGGGCTGAGGGGCCACAGGAAAGGCCTCAGTGAGGAGGAAATTGTCCTTCAGTACAGAACACTCATTTGCAGGGAATGTGGGACTTGAGCCTAAAGGGCTGGCTTCATCGGGGCTGTGCGTCGTGTTTGAAAGTGTGTTTGAGCCATGTTTGTCCCCAGTGCCTGTCCCCACCTCCTATCCAGCAGGGCTGTCCGAGGTCAACAAGAAGAAACGAGAATTTACTGAAATGCGGAAAGTAGCTGTGCTTCCCCAGCATCTGGAAAACCTGCCCTCCCTACGGCAGTGCCACTGGGGCCCACGCTGTGCTCTCCTCGGGGGCATGGAGAGCAGCCCTCACTGTGGAAGACAGGCTGCAGGGCCTCTCTGCAAAGGTGACAACTCCTCTCAGCTGCTCCCGTGGTGAGTCCCTGTGCTAGATGAGCGGCTCACTGGTTCCAATCGTTCCTTTCTTCATTTGTTAGCGAGAATTAAAGGACATTTCTGCAGGACTCCCTCCAGAATCTGCAAGACCCAGTGCAAAACGAACATGCAGGCCCACGAACAAACATGGTTAAGAATTTCAAGGCAGTGACAAGAGGACATTAAAGAACCCAGCATGGGGCCCTGCTAAGCTTGGGCCGGAGCGCCCGCCCAGGTGGCCCGTCCGTGACATCTGCCCTGTGTGCTTGCCCGGATTGTTAGAAAGAGTGATTAGAAACGTGTGTGAAATCAGAGCGGTGCCCGGTTCTTGATAGATCCCGGGTGGATGATGGTCCAACTGAAACAGATGGCCAGGAAGGAAGGAAAGGTATTTCCGTGGAGATCATCTAAATCAAGATGCAGAGCCCACGTGTGAAAAGAAAGTGTTGCTAAGAAGTCATTATTTAGATACAATGAGATCAAACTATATAAAGAAAATGAAGTGGAAATATGGGTTTTACCTGCTCCTCTCTCCTCCCAGTGAAAAAATGGAATTGAAATATGGATTTTGTTTGCCTCCCCCCCAAGGCGAAGGAGGAAGTTTGATGATGTCAACATCCGAGGGCTGTGCCTGAGCATCAGAGGAAAATGGAAGTCAGGTCTCCTATGAAGAGAGAAGTTCCAGTGACCCCCAGTTGGAGAACACCGATCTCTTCTAGAAACTTCAGAAATCACAGGTTGAGTAGGCACTGACAGGTGTCATGTTTGTATTTTTACCCTAACTCCGTACGTGGAAAATTGACTAATCATTATGAACATCTTAAAACAAGTAATTTTTCCTCCATATTATTATAACCTAGAGAGTGAAACTAAGAGTCTCATAAGGAACATGGTTTCTTTCTATTCCCTTAAAAGGCTCTGCATGTAACACAATCTTCCTCACAAGAGGTTTAAATGGATCGATCCTGTCCCCTAAAAATGTTTAGGCAGTATTTTCTGCCTGTAACTTCTGAAAACTTCCATAAATTTCCTTTCCGCTGTATGAAAGGACTTCCTTTCATCTATCCTAAAACTACCCTCTTCAAACTTCAAAGGCTGACGCCACACTTTAAATATTCTGGGATTTGGCTAACAGGTCCACGATCACGTTAGCAATGCCTTTCATGAATTTACAAACTTTGATCATTTCTTCACCTCGGCCTTCATCTTCTTTCAGACAAAAGAACTCTAATTTTTTCAGTCAGTTCTTACACGGAAGACATTCCAGGCACCTCCTTCTAACATTTGGTCCCCTATTCTTCCCATATTGAAGGAATGTGTCTGTCTGTCTATAAAAGCAAGAGGAGGGATGATACATGCAAAGTTTCCCATGCACAGCTGCAACATAGCTTTTGAAGAGTAGGCAAATATTTTGTTTCTATTTTTAAACACCAGGTTAGATCGTTCTAAGAATGGTTAACTTTTTCTCCTGAAGGAGTAGCACATTAGACTGATTTTGACAGTGCATAATCCAAGTCCGTGGCTCATATCTTTTTAAGACCAACATTTGGATTACATTTTCCAGAAAGTCCTCCTACCTTCCCCACATTAAGGATATGGGTCATTTTTTTCTACTCATTCTTGCAAGCAAAATTAGATCCTAATAGCCCATAATAGCTCACGGTATTTTAACCTTCCAATTAAAATACAAATGCATTCACAGTCACAGAGTTGGAAGAAATACTATTTGATTTTCAAAAAACCACTGAGCGTCTCCCACACGCAAAGAACCAGGGCCTAAGAGTTAACGTGAGAAGATGGGAATAAATGTTAGTGAGGAAGGCGTATTTCTTTTATTATTATTATTATTATTATTATTATACTTTAAGTTCTAGGGTACATGTGCATAACGTGCAGGTTTGTTACATATGTAAACTTGTGCCATGTTGGTGTGCTGCACCCATCAACTCGTCAGCACCCATCAACTCGTCATTTTATAAGACACACGCACACGTCTGTTTATTGCGGAAGGCGTATTTCATCTGAGTCCAATCCCTTTATCGACCTTACCAACAGTAACCTAAATTCCGCTGGCTCTTATTCCTACCCGTTCACCCAGGACATTCAGCAGCTCGGACGTCTGTGAGTCTCTACAAAGGTCTCCTTACTGAAACCGAGGGGCCTTCTCCCTCGAGCTGATGTTGCCTCCCTACAAGGCACTAGGGATGTGGCAACGCCAAGTTAAACTCTGACAAAAATGGTGGGGGAGAAACACTTTCCTCTTTGCATTACAATCGCTTCAAAGGGCTCCAAACCGAAGCTACGTGCACCCCAACGCTTCGTGGAGTTTTTATTTTGTTTCATAAACTCACTCTTGATCTCTCACTGACAACCTATGCTTTGCATAAAATTCAGGGAACAAATACTCAGAATTATCACCACACCCTTAATAAAAGATTCTGTGTTACTGGGCTGTGCCTTTTTCCGTCCTCAGGAGGACTCAGGAGTGAGAGATGTTCAGATGCGTTTCAACACCTGCCGTTGACACCCCCTTGGCTAAAGCTCAAATCCCTGTTCCCAAACCAGAGCTCAGAGTCCTGTGAGGACAGGTGGGTGGGGGAGAAGCAGGGTCTAAAAATAAGTTTCAGAAATGAGCAGTGGGGCAGGGGCCTGTCTGTAATGTGCTGGAGAGTTGACGGGGTTGGAGTTCCTGGTGGCCGGGTGTCAGGCTGCTTTCAAGCTCAAGGTCATCATGCGGCTGGCAGTGGCTTCAACTCACAGTCTGCAGATTTTCATTCCCAAATGACGACATCAAGGCGTAAGGAGGTTAAAGTTCTTCACTGAGTTTACACAAAATGCTGGTGAGCTACGGAATCTGAGCTACAAAATCATTCTCTTAACACCACTAGGTAATTTATAAAATATATTAAAATTAGCGATCATCAGTGGACTCTTTGCAAGCATTTCTCTTCATATTCTAACCAGAAAGGGGCCTATTTTTCTCTATTTCCATCCTTATCAGATTCAGCACGTGTCTGTCAGTAAGCAGCCACTGGGCATGAAAAGGCACTACACTCTGTTGTTGGCACTAAGTCTATAGCAAACTTCCCCTCTGGCTTATAACAAAATAGTTTAAAATATGAGTATTAACTAGAAACTTTAATTAAACCAAAAAACATTTACTAAGCACCCACTATGTGCTGAGGAGGACGAGGGCACTGCAGAGAATACCAACATGAGTGATTTTGTTTGAAGGTCAAAGCAGATTCTGGAAAGATAAAAGTGAATTATGTCCTTCCTTTCGATTGCATACTTATGTACAGTCCTGCAAAACTTTTCATTTGTTATGCAAGATATTCCATTATATAAACCATTTTGCCTTTTGCCCAACAGTGTTTCGATTTCTCCTCAATAAGCCTAGCACTTAGGTTGGTGTTAGGCAATGTCACATAAAGGGAGCTGAGATTCTTCAACTTGTAGTTAGAGTTTTCTCACAGTCCTGCTTTAGAGATGTGGTCATACTAGCAATATATTCCCCTCAATACCAGGTATTTGGGTTTCCAAGGTACAGCATTTGACTAGAGATTGCAACTCTGTCTTTGACGTTTTTCTAAAGCTCCAGAGTGGGTGCCATCTGCAGTGAGCAATGTAATTATATCAAGTCTGTCAGTGAAGACAACCATCCCAGGCATTTCGAGTCATGAGCTCTACCGTACCTGCTAGGGAGCACTTCATGATTCTAAGAATGGTGTTCTTTCTCCTTCCTCCCTCATTTTCAGGCCTGGGAGGGAAGCCCAAGCAAAACTTCCAGAGAAATGAGTGCACACTCAGACCTAAGTCTTCGGACATCTAGTTGACTTTGTCTTTTTTCTCTTAAGACATTGATCACCCAGTGACTGAGACCTCAGCGACAGTGAAGTTACTTTCTGGAGAGAGTTGTGAGCCTGGTGTTCAGGATTCTTGGGTGGACTCCTGAATATCAACTTCATAGCAGCCACTGAGTGTCTCCCAACCTTCTCCTTTGAGAAACAGGGCATGATGCCTGTTTTTACCACCTCTTACCTCCAAGCTTTTGAGAATACAAGATGAAATAATAAATTTAAAAGTCCTTTATGGCCTATGAAACTTACAATTATTCAAACTTAAATGTGAATGAACGTGACTAGTTTAAATAATTGCTCACAAATGAGCCACAAGTTGGTATTCATCAATGACTTGAAAAAAATAAAACGCCCAAAGTAGCTTCTCATATATTTTTGAGATAGTTAATTATCGTATTTCCCACAATAGGGGAGCCCTCAAATAACACCCAGTTGCTCCAAACTCTTAATATCTGAAATAGAAAAATGTATAGTGACAGATACAGAAACAAATCAGTGCGTTCAAATTCCCAGGATTCCTTCCTAGTTTGTCTATGATTTCCTATTGAACCAAATTGTGATACCTAAATAAGAATTCAATTTCAAATAATTAACCAGGTTGTAGCCACTTCTATTCTATAGCATCATTTTCACTCTCAGTTGAGCTTTTAAGAAAACAAAAGCAGAGTAAATAAAATAAATGCAATAGGGTTCAAAAAGAAAGATTTAGAAAGGCTTGACTACAAGGCATATTAGCAGTGCAATGATAATTTTACAGGGGGTTTAGATCTTCTAGGCTGTATAGTAAGAAAATATCTTGATTTAAAGATTCATTCATTCATCGATTCATCCATCAATCATTTGCTGATCTCTCCTAAATAACAGAAACTGGGTTGGGTAAAAGGTGGTTTTTGACTTCACAAAGCTCATGTCTAGTAGGAGAGAGAGAAATAACATTAAAGTATAATAAAGTGTTTCAGAAAGTGCATTTTCTAGAAAACTCTGCAACTATTAGGATGTGATTGTTCATGGGTGCAGACAGGAAACATGTTTAACAATGTCCTCAATAGCCCCAGCTCCAAGAAGGGCTCCCACCTATAGTGACTGGCAGATAGTTACTGAAATTCAAAGTGCATAACTAGCATTTCTTAAGAAACTTAGGAATAAATGATAAAGGATGTTATGTGTGTGTTAAGATGTTATTTTAACCTGCTTATTAAAGACAGGAAATTTGTAAGAATGTTTGCAATTCTTGAACTAGAAAATAAAGGCTGTCAATTTTTACTCAGAAGGCAACAAATTAATGAAATGTGAAAAGATATGAGACCACTTCAGATTCCAACCCTGTGAATATTTTTTTCAATTAGTTATGCTTAATTGGTTTAGTAGTTTTGTTGAGGAAAAAAATAATTCTAATGTAAGTTGGTAATATAGAAAAGAGGACATTTGAATACAAAGATTTTTTTTTTTTTGGAGTATGGTAGCACGTACATGAATGGCAACTGAAAGCTGGGAAGTGTGTGGTTTAAGGCATCAAACCAGAGTCACACCAGGGGAAATATGTCTAAACAGAATTAACCTTAGTGTATTACCAATGTTTTCTAAGATTTTGTTTACACATACCAAAAAAAACAAAACAAAACAAATTAAAGTGGTCAAAGTATGAGTCACATAGTCAGTGTATTCGGGGAGTTTTTGAAATCTGTTATTTGGCATACTGGAAAAAAAAGTAATATTTCCGGCTACCCTGTTAAAAGTTTTTGTTCAATTATTGTTATACTGTGTAGATATAATATCAAAAAGTATCAAATTAATGAGGGAAAAACCTGGTGAAAAAGAATCCCAGAAAATTTTTCTTCAGAAATCTTATATTTTATCAAACATATGAAAGAGAAGCCTTTGGGAATATAATTGGAAATTGAAGCTCAAAGTACATCACAAAATTCATGAGAATGAAGTGTAATTTTATCGATTTTTTTTTACCCTGGAAGTTTGAGTCTTTCTTTGTCTAACCTGACAGACATTCACGGTGTTGACACCTCTCTGGTGTTTTCTTCTTTATTGCTGCAGTAACTAAAAAAGAAGAGCATGAAAACTTCATCCAATTGTAGCATTAAGCTCACTTCTAAATTGTATTAATAGCCTATGCTATGGGCATAATGGAGTAATAAGTTAAGAAAATATAAAAAATAAACATAAGGTTTCATATTATTAAATGCTGTGGCAATTGTTTTACAGTAAAATTGTATAATGGAATTGTATAAGTTCTTTTGGCTCATGTCAGTTCAACTTTGCACGAGAGTGAGAGGACAATTTGTACAGTTTAGTCAATGGACCAATTCTTTTTAGCATTCCACTCAAAATTTTTATTCTGAGTGACTGTGAGAATGAGGCATTTTAAGCATATATCTAACTTTCACCCATTTCAATTATTATGCCCCTCTCATAGTAAAAGAATGTCACTGTAATTATTGCATGTTTAGTGTCTAAATATATGTTCTTGCTTTGCATGCACTGTCCTCTAAGTGCAAGCCATTTGTTTCACCTGGTGCTTGGTCAGTGAGAGAACACGCAGTCTGCTCAAATGTTGATGGGACGATAGGTCATGGTGGAATTATTACATGACTGGCCATGAGTCAGTTCTGATAGGGTACCTTCCCAAGGAATTAGTATGCACAATTGCTTTTGTGTGCTGGGCTGAGACAATAACCCTGTATAAAAATAAGAAGGCTAGGGCAATCTAGACAAACGATGACCATTTGAAATGGAGTTTCATGCCAGTGAATGTGTTTCACAAACAAATGGAACCGCACTTATGTACTGTTCTTAATATTTCAGAGCTGACTGCATCCATCAGATTCTACAACTGGTACAATTCATGCATGGCATGCACTACTTCAGAAAGAATGACAGACCGGGCGCGGTGGCTCACTCCTGTAATCCCAGCACTTTGGAAGGCGGAGGTGGGTGAATCACCTGATGTCAGGAGTTGGAGACCAGCCTGACCAACATGGTGAAACCCCGTCTCTACTAAAAATACAAAAGTTAGCTGGGCACGGAGGCAGGTGCCTATAATCCCAGCTACTTGGGAGGCTGAGGCAGGAGGATCACTTGAACCTGGGAGGTGGAGGTTGTGGTGAGCCAAGATGGCACCACTGCACTCCAGCTTGGGCAACAAGAGTGAAACTTCATCTCAAAAAAAAAAAAAAAAAAAAAAAAAAAAAAAGAATGACAGGTGTGGGGTCTTGCCTGCTTATCCAGAGATAAACTTGTCAGGTGAATTACATTTATGAACCTATTAATTGCCTAACTTGTCTTGGTTGTGTTATTTGTATAATAGTATGTTGGTTGTAACTCGTTAGTTATAAGTGCCAGAGACCTTTCCACCAGTCACCAACTTCATGAGAAAGGCCTCTGCTAGGAAAGGAGGCATTTGTCTCACAGAGTCCAAAACAAAACCCAATAGCCAAACTTCAGCAAAGACTGAGACTGAGCTCAACCTCAGAAACAAGACCAGCACTTCTCCCCAACTCTCCTCTCTCCCTGCCCCCACAACAGTGACTTGGACTCATTCCTTTGCCAGAGTGGCTTCTTGAGTGGTGAGAGGCAGGGCTGCTGACAGTGCTTGAGTGTTTTGTTACCTCCTCACACTTCTCGCTGTCACTGTGTTTGTGTTACTGTCTAGTGTTACCATCAGTATTGCTCTCCTGTGTTACTAGTCTAGTGCTCCTATCACTATTACCGCTCTGTTACCAGTAATATTATTTGAGTGTTACTATTACAGCTCAACTCCTGGTGAGACATTGGTCTGAATCCTAAGTCCAAAAGCTTGTTGCAGAAAGACTCACTGGCCCTGCCTTGAGTCAAGTGCTCAACTCTGAGCCAAGCAACTGTGGCTCAGCACCAGGTAAACCAAGAATATGGTAGCTGCTTTGTGCATACAACTTGGATCTGGGAGTTGTGGTGTCCTGAAGATATTTGGGTATATGGAAAGAGAAAGAGAGAGAGAGAGAGAGAGGTAATGGATAGACAGGTAGATACGTAGACAGATATTTGATAGATAGATAGATAGACAGACAGATAGATAGATAGATAATAGATAAATAGTGACAGATGATTGATAGATGGATGGATAGATAGATATAGATACATAGTAGAAATAGATACATAGAAAGATATCTGGAAAACAGGTAAATAGAGAGAGATGATAGTGATAGATAGATTAGATAAATACGTAGGTAGACAGATAGATGACAGATAGTGACAGATAGATGATAGCTACCTAACTAGATAGATAATTGGTAAATAGAGATAGATATAGATAGATAGACACAAATGATAGGTAAATAGAGATAGATGATAGATAGATATCAATAGATAATAAGTAAATAGAGATAGATGATAGATAATAGGTAAATAGAGCTAGATTAGATAGATAATAAATAGTAACAGATGATTGATAGATGAATAGATAGAGATGTATAGATAATAGGTAAATGGAAATAGATACATAGAAAGATAGGTGGATAACAGGTAAATATAGATAGATGATTAATAGATGATGGGTAATTGATAATAGGTAAATAGAGATAGATGATAGTGATAGATTAGATAGATAAATACATAGATAGATGATAGATTAGATAGATAGATGATGGGTAGATTAGATAGATAGATAGATAGATAGATAGTGATAAATAGATGTTAGATAGATATATAGATACATAGATAGATAGATGATAGGTAAATAAAGATAGATGATAGAAAGTTAAATAGATAGCTAGAATCTTCACCTTAAATAGAAATAGCACAACAAAATAAAATTTAAAAAGTACCTGAGGAAATTCCTACAGAACAGTGAGCCTAGAGAAGTATAGTGAAGAGAGAGTTTATCAGAAAATAGCTGCATTAATAACATACATGTGCATTAGCTGGAAGTGGGATAAAATTTAGCTGTCAGTTTTCTGGCCGACTTTGCAAGCTGTAAATAGAAGAGGAAATGATTCTTCATTTCCTGATTATGTGCCCTGAAGAAGCGCAGCGATTCTAGCATCCAGACAAAAGAAAAGTCTCTGCCTCAGCTGCAGGGTGGAGTGTGTTAAATGTCACCAACAACGTCCTAAGAGTGGACGTGATCATCCGGGTTGAGAGTTCAAAGGCAGAAAGCAACTCCACAAGAGCCAGTCGGCCAGTGAACCAAAGAGTTGTGGCCCAGGCTTTCTGTCCCTGCTAGTTCAGCTTTTATCAGGCATCTCTTCTGAATACCTGTAACAGAAGCCACAGAAATGCCATCAAAGGCAGGCAGGAGGAGATGCTGAAAGAAAGCAATGAAATATGGGGGACCCAACTCTGCCTAAATTCCCAGGCTACTGTTGCTGAGCTTCTGTTTTTGTTTTAAATACAGTGCTGTCCAAGTCTTCTGAAGCCACAGTCCATCACCTGCATTTGGATCAAAGCATTTTAGGGGATGGTCTCCAACTGGGCAAAGAGATTAGTCCTTCAGGAAAATCCCTGTAGAGCCTTCCCTTCTCAAAAAAAAAAAAAAAAAAAAAAAAAAAAAACCATGATTCTGACAGGCAGATGGCAGGGACAAATTTGGGAAATGAGAGTAAAGCATTTTTCTGAAGAATGTTGCTGAAACGCTTTCCTAGAACTCTTGAACTCAGGGCTTCTCATGAATCAAGGGCATACGTGTGGCCGGGTTTGTGCGCATGTACTCATACACTCACATATGCTGCATATGTGCACACCATGTCCACACACACACGCACACCTTCACCCACACAATATGCATCAAAGTCCTCATTTGCAGGCACACATGCAGACACTGCTTGTATAGTTTGGTCTTTGAGACAGCTATGCTAGGAGCATGCTAGGTAGAGGTTTTACCTCTTTCTGATACTGTTCGTTCCAAGCCTAGTGCTGCTCCTTCCCATATGGTAGCCACTGCCATGTGGGGTCATTGAGCCCTTGACATGTGGCTGATAAGAAACAAGATGTGCAGTAAGTCCTTCAGGCCACAGTCTTAGGTGTGAGGTCTAAATCTGATGAATTCTCCAATGAGCAACTCTGTTGAAAGTTCTGCAAATAATTTTCCTAAGAGTAGAAAAAATAACTTCCATTCTCTAGAACAATTAGCTTCCCAATTAACTTGAAATTCAAGCTGGATCTCAAAGACTTACTATGGAAAAAAAGCATTGAAAGTATCTCATAAATAATTGTTTATATTGACTACCTGTTAAAATGATATTTTATATTATCTCATATATAGGATTAAATGAAATATTATTAAAATAAAGTCTGTCTTTTAAATTATTTTACTGTGGTAACCAGTACATTTAAAATTTTATATTGCTGAGTATCATAGAAAATAGAAATATATTCCTATTAAACCTTGTTGGACTAGATTGTAAGAGAAGATAGACATGTTGGCTGGAAGTTTCTTTTTTGATCCTCTTTGCATCCAAAGTAAGTTATTCCTCTGAGAGGAAAACTCAGAGTCTATTTGTTTCTTTCTCTCTTTTATCCTCCGTGGTTCTTTAGTCCCCAAGCCCTAAACTCTTGTCTTCCTACAAGTTCTATTTTGTGCTGCTTCCAAATCACTGAATTTGGAAACTGTACAGGTTCCAAATATATGAGATATACTCATAGTGACCAGAGTGGAGATGACCAGGTCCCCAGTGCTTGTATGAATCACAGAAAGTTCATCAGTATACAGAAATACTGACAGATAGACTTATAACGGATGACCCGGTCCCCACTCTGGTATGAGTCTATCTCTGTCAATATTCATGTAGACATTTGATATTTTCCAACAGATGTTTTCAATTCCCCAGTCCAGGGGCTCAGAACTCAGTGGTCTATGTCTGGTGAGCTAAGTGGCTCCATACATCCGGTTTTTCTCCTCACACATCCATTCTTTAGAAGAGACCAGATTCCCTTTTTCGTAAACAGCATTTCCACCACATTTCTCCAGATTACCAATTTATGACAAGGAATGATCAGAAGTGAGGTTGCCAGATAATTAAATCGGTACATTGGAAAGAGTCCTCCTAAAGTTGTGGAGAATGATTTCCTAGAGCTTTCCACTGCTAACAAAAAATTCCAAATTCTTGGTTTAGTCCTCTTGGTTTAGCCCTTGACAACTGGGTCTCTATGAAGCATTCTAGATTCCAGCTGACCCTGTGTGAGCCCCTGGCTTGCTCAATCATCCTTGGGGCTGCTGAACTTGCTTCTCTTAATTTCCTGTCCCCTCAGTTTACCCAAATCCTGCCTAATCTCCAAAGACCAAGTCCAATCTCTTTCCTTTCATTCGGCTTCCATCACAGCCCTGGACAGCACGGCCAGCACCAGTACTTTGTTATCATGGACTGGCCTATGCACATCACTACTTACTCATCAACTATTTCATTATTATTTACATCGTGTATTTCACATCTTCTCAATTCATTTGAAAGGTACTTACAGCCCCAAACTCCTTCTCCCATTTCTTTTCATCTTCATTGACACAAAGACCAAGCTGGGCTAAGTGTGAGTCCCAATATTCTCTTTAACAAGTTGTTTTCTACAACACAGAGGAGTGCTGGCCACATGGCACCAGACCCATGGGTTCCCTGTTCTCTGGGTGGAAAGGTGTCGTCTGTGGCGGAATAACTTGTTGACCATCAGGCATTCAATCTGTAAACACAACGTTCTGGTGGTACAGATATCGGTTGCCGGAGTGCTCTGATGAGAAGATGAAGTCTCCCCGTTTAGTCTGTACCCCACAAAGTTTCTCTAAATCTATAAAAGCTTCTCTGGTTCAGAGGTCTACGTGAACCCTGAACACAGGGCAATTTCTAGCCGTGCCTCAAGCGAGCCAACATCGTCCTTCAGATCACAGTTGAAGGGGGAAGCTCTACGGCTGATGGATTCATCAATGAACAACTCTGTTGAAAGTTCTGCAAATAATTTTCCTATGAGTGGGGAAAAAAAACTTCAATTTTCTAAAACAACAAATGTTGCATTATCAGATTGACAAGGCATTTCCAAGGGAAATTATGGGTGAAATATTTTTTATCTAAAGAACATTATATTTCTGCTTTCTAATTTTGACATTTAACTTTTGCATCTTAGTCTCTATCTCTTATTTCGTTTATTTCTCTCTTCCTTTCTTTCCCCTTTCATAATAATATTCAAATAAAATAAATTTTTTTTTTGACTAACAATGATTTATACTTGCAGGTTGATTTTATTTTCTTCAGAATCACTCAGCAGGCAACCTACCTGTCCTAAAGACAGTCATTATTGAGAATAATTTTGGAGCTTCCCTTTCTAAATTGCCTTCTCCAGTTCAATGACATAATTTTACATTCTTCACTAATAAAAAAAAAACTTTCTCAGTTAAAATTGGGTTTGATAGAGAAAATACAGTTCAGTTGGAAGTCCAAACTACATAAAATACTCCTAAACACAGAAGACTCACCAATAAAATTGACTGTGTTTTTAAGGACTCTTCAGAAGAAATTTACTACATAATATTTACCAAGCCATATTTATGTACATTATCTACCAGATGAGATGTTTCTTGAAGATAGAATCTGGTTTTCAAAATGCTTTTTAATATGTTCTGACTGCGGAAGAGTCCTCACAATATACCAGTTATCATTTGGAAAGGAGAAAACATAGGAATAAGACAGGGAAATTGTATTTGATGCTTCTCTCATTAAATAAATGAATAAATAAATAAATAAAACATTTCAGAGTGAGAAAGAAAAAAGAATCACCTCTTCAGAAGGATTTTAAAAATAAGCTCCTTGGGTTGGGTGAAATCAAAGAAAATTCAGAGACCAAGAACCAACCTGAGAGGAATGAATGCCGTAGACAAAAGGCAGAATGAGCAGGACACAGAACGTGACGTCAAGTCACACGTGATCATTTTCAGGAAGTTTCCAGCCTCGTGCCGGCGGTCAGGAAACCTGTGAAGCCGCACAAAGCCGCAGACACCTGATGAGTAGCCAAAACCCCACGCCAGAGGACAGCTGTTTGCCTGAGGACCCCCAGCCTTGAAAGTGCAGCATACTTGCATCACCTAGACTCCACCTGTAGCATCCCCTTTGCTCATTACAAATGGGTTTGTCATTGTTTACATAAACAGCATGACTTCAAGAAGTGGCACAAAATGCAGGTACCCATTTAAAAGGGGGAAAACCAACATATCACACACTGAGGTCTCCTGAGCCCCCCAGGCCTGGGCTCATGGGTATGTGAGTCACTGATCCCCGTTCAGAGAAGTCCCCAGTGTGCGTGGACATGAGGAAAGGCCCTTTCCTGCAGCGTGGTTGGCCTGGTCCTGCTGCAGTCCCCACACAGGCTTGTGCTGCATCTGTTTAGAGGCTGTATTAGTGGCTCTGCCCTGGAGAGAGAAGTTTCCAATCTCAGTGGTTTGTAACAAGGGGTTGCTCCATGCTCAGGTTTCTGAAGAGACTGCAGGGCTTCCGTGAAGCCTATTATTTCTTCCAGGTTAAACGCCAGGGCTTGCATCCTGCAGGGGTCCTCTGTGCTCCTGCCACCTCCTGCCTGTCCCTCTGGTCCCTACTCTGTTCATTATGAGTCTGTATCTGTAAATATCCATGTCCACACGCAATGTTCCCCAACAGACCTTTTCAGTCCCCCAGCCTCTCCCGAGGGCACAGACACACCCGGCTTTCTGCTCTCCTGTATGGCCCCAGACCGTCCCGGAATGGGACACCTCAGCAGAACGTGTGCATTTCTAGTCTGATTTTCATGAGTGTTGATTCCTCTATTTATATGTTCAACATTTCTTTATATCTATGAAAATATTAATGTTTATGTATCTGTATGTATGTTTGTATTTTCAGTTAGGTTTGTAGCTAGGTCTTATGTCTGTGATTCACTTCACTAAAGAGAATGGGCTCGATGCTTTCTTGAGAGAAGCAGTTTCAAAACACAAGACTCCCAGGATCATTTCTCCCCTCCAGTCCCTGTCTGCTAAGAAGGGGTCTCAGGCCTGCTTCCCACTTCTGCGCAGCCAGAGCCAGCTGTTGAGGAGTAACTCCAAACCCTCTTCTCAAGGTCTTGTCTGTGGTGGACTCGGCACTCCCGCTGCTGTATTTTTTTCATGTGCATGTGTCTTTTCTTCAAATAAGTGGTAAGCTTCACACTGTTTCAGCCTTCCCTTCCCTTTTAATGACCTCATGTCATCTAGTGGGATGTTCCGTACCAGATAAGCCCAAGAAAAGAGTGGAACTGAGAAACGTGACAGCGGGAAAGAAAGATAGCCATCATTTAATCCAACCCTTGTAATTTCTTCAACAAGAAAACTCAGACTTGGGAATTCTGTGACCTGCCCAGGGTCATTCAGAAAGACAATAGCCCAAGGGTTATGACAAGAACCTGGTTTCTCTGGTTCCCAGAACGGTGGCTATTTTTATTACATAGATTCCATCTTTAAGTGTACACATCCATTTTATAAAATGAGTATTGGTAGCAGCTCACCCCATTTGTCTTCCAAATGGTTTCAAACAAAGGATGGAGGGCAAAGTCTCATTATGACATACGTGGTGAGATGTTCATCTTCCTGGAGGGAGAAATAACATAAAGAATGTGGCACTCATTTTTATTAGGATCCAACAGCATGTGTGAATGTATTTTCTTTCCTTGGAAGTTCTCTGAGCTAAAGATCATTCCAACACCCCCCTCTGCAGAATGTCATTGAAGCGAAACCATCCACATAGAGCGGCAAGGCCAGGACAGCAACCGGCAGCCCACAGTCTTTGCTGACATGAAGCAGAGAGCACGCTGTGGGAGAGGATGGAGCCGGTGAGACCTGCAGACAGGAAGAGCTCCCGGGAGTGCCAGCTGGGCCAGCAAGGCCAAGGCCACTGCCCACTGTGATGCAGCATTGGTGTCTGCTTCTCGCCTGGAAGAAGCAGGTTTGCAGCCAGAGCGTAGGGTGCAACTGCACACACTGGGGCCACCTTCGTTTCCTTATTCTTTTTTCTTTTTATTTTTTATTTTTGAGATGGAGTCTCGCTCTGTCACTGAGGCTGGAGTGCAATGGTGCGATCTCGGCTCACTGCAACCTCTGCCTTTCAGATGCAAGTGATTCTCCTGCCTCAACCTCCTGAGCAGCTGGGATCACAGGCAACCACCACCACACCCAGCTAATTTTTTGTATTTTTAGTAGAGACAGGGTTTCACCATGTTGGCCAGGCTGGTCTCGAACTCCTGACCTCAGGTGATTGACTCACCTCGGCCTCCCAAAGTGCTGGGATTACAGGCGTGAGCTACCGCGCCGGGGCTTATTTCTTATCCTAATGTAAAAATACGTGTCGGGCTCCTTGACACCATGGGAGTGTTTTTCCCGAGCCGTGAACTGACACGTGTGAGGAGTCAGGCTGCACTGACTTGTGCTCCCACTAATAACCTCACCTGGACCTATTCGTCAGCACTATACAAAGGGAAAATTACTTGAATTAATACAGGTGAGAACATTTCTTAAGGAATTGAGCTCTTCAAAATCCCAGATCACCACAATTATTTCTGTTAGGACCGATTGGCCACCTATTGGGATACTATGAAGGGAGAAAAAGAACACACGTTTTCTGGAGACATTGGTAACGTTGACATCCTCAGACTGAGACTTCACAGGGCTGGCTGTGAACTCCTTAAAAAAAATAATAAAGACCCTATCACACTTCAGAATATAAAAATGCCTTCTGGAGAGTCTAAGATAGGCTCACCATTTATCATTGCAAATGATGATCTAGCAAAGTTCCAGGGCTGATGCCAAAAAATTATAGATACTAAAATAGCAATTCAAATGCCTCGGTACAGCTCCCTGCATATATTCTGTTCGCGTCATTTTATAAGGAACGTTGACATTCCTTTTAATTGCCTCTGAATTTATTTATTCAGTCTATGTCAAATCTACCAAGCCATATTTTTCTCTCGATTTTTGAAAATACACATGAGCACCTTGTCACATGTATCCCTTTTTTTTCTTAGAGAAAAGAAATCAAAGAAAGAAAGCAATGATATAGAAACTGGCATTTATTTAAAATCACGCTGTGGAACACCTTAATTAGAACCCGCACAGTTCTCTATGCAGCATCTTATGTTTCCGAGTTGATGACAACTGTAAAAATCATTTATAGCAACTTGAAAATCAACTTCTGAGTTGTCTTAGATAAATCTGACAGATTGGAAGACCTCTTTGGAAACCATAATGGGAACTTCAGAAAGATGAGGACTTGAAATGTCTTCTGCTTGTCTTGCTGGCGATCCGTGTTGTAGATGTAATTAGAGTGCATCGTCCCTGAGGGTTACTAATATTACGACTTATTAATGTGTGACTCTTCTAAACATTATTTCTCTCCCCAGCCCTATAGTCCTCGAAAATCACGGATGCCTGTTGCTTTGAGCAGAAGCGTCTCTTCTTTTTTTACACAGTTCTCCATGGGATCCACAAATTTCTGCCGTACAAATGCAAACTTTTGTGTCCGTTTGATGAAAATCAAGATCATGACATTGAAAATCTATATGTTTTGTATAAGGAAAACACAGTTAAAAAAAAATCAAAGGTAAGTTGTGGTGGCTCCTGCCTGTAATCCCAGCACTTTGGGGCATTGAGGCAGGAGAATTGCTTGAGCCCAGGAGTTTGAGGCCAGCCAGGGCAACATAGCAAGACCCTGTCTCCAAAATAATATAATTAAAAATTTTAAAAATAGGAAGAAATAAGAAAATTGGATAAATTCTGCCCTTCTTCGCAAGTCTTGGGAAAGATATGCTTGTGTTCTCTCTAATTAATGGGATTTTAAAGAAGTAAGTCCTATGCATGATTACTTTAGAGTTACTTTTACTTCTGATGCCAAAGGATCATGTTGTCTATTTTGGAAGAGCAGAAGGTTTAACCTCTGATGTGAAATCTTTGCTAAATATTCTCACAGGGACCAACGAAAAGGGGCAGAGAGTGCAAAGGGAGAGCTGGTTGGATGAGGACCATAGAGGGGATGAGTTAAATGTAATGTGATTTCTCCTTTTACATAAGTAGGTTATGCATTTTTACACCTATAAAATGTATCTCATGTAACACATTCTGTATTACAATGATAGTGGAACCCTGAATCTCAGGTGGGATTTTATTCACGGTTGTGCTGGTCGCTCGCGGCCGAGTCTCTACAGTGGGGTCCCCCTGCACTGGTGCAGGGCTCCCCGTGTCACCTCAGGGTCGTGGGCAGATTGGAGAGTGCAGGACTAGTGGCTTCCCCTTCTGCTGTGGCCAGACATGGACACAGGCTCTCAAACAGGGTTTTCATCTTTCACACCCCACCCTTATCCTGAGAACCCATGTTCCTACCCTTTCCCTGCCTTCCCTTGCGGCTTTTTCATGCCACATATTCTGTGTTCATGCGACTCTTCTTGCTTTTCCTCTCGTAGCACACTGAAGGCATGAGATTATGGTATTTCACATGAATTTTAATGAGTAAAGTATCACAAGAATTAGAAGTATTGCAGCTACCGAGAATACAGAGTGGCCTGTCTCTACATTTCAAACAGCATCCATTGCCATAGAAACTGAACTCTTTGGAGCTAAAATACATAGAAAGGTGATTACTTAACCGTAAATCGGAGAGCATGTACCAGATAAGAAGTGCGGGCCAGACACCTCCGAGAGGATTTTGAGCCAGGAGTTAGAGCAAAGGAAATCATCCGTGTCTCCAGTTCATGTACCATTTATTCTTATCTTCTTTCCTTCCCTCCACTCCATGGTCAGTTTGCCTACCCATTGCAGGCAGTCTGGCCCTTTGCTGGCTCTATTTTGGCTAATGTTATCTAACAATGAATGTTACTAAAAGAAGGTCTTGCTTGCATTTTGGAGGCATATTAAAAATATTTTCTTACTATTTTTTTTTATCATTACAAAAGTGTTAAGGGTTCACTGTAGGAAATTTGGAAACCTCTATTCCCACTTCCCAGAGCGAATCTCTTAAGATGCTGGTCTTTATCCTCCCTGCATGTGTGAGTAGAGGAGACATGCAATGCGGTGGCAGGAAGATGGGCGTGTCCACTCCCTTTCTGTGCAGCCCTGGGCAGCTTGCTTCAGCTCTCTGCACCTCCATTCTCTCACTTGCAAGATGGGGCTAATATCAGCACATAATCTGTGGGATCCTCAAGAGAACTACATGACTTAATTTATAGAAAGGGCTTGGAAGATGCCTTGACACAGTCATTGCTTCGTGCATGTTAGAGTTTATTATTATAATAACATATTATTTTGTACTTTATTTGATTTTAACTTAATGTTCATTTAATATACTTTAATATTTTGATACATTTTTGTAGTTATAGAATATCCACAATATATATAGGATCTGTATGCAATCATGAGAGACAATCCTTCTAAGAACATAGCTGACCTCCAACATGAGAGGATGGTGTCGGTGGAGCAGAAGTAGAGAGGTGGACCATGCAGCTAAAGGCTCATGGTGACCTGGAACCAATCAAGGCAGTGGGGCTCAGGAATACAACCTTTTTGCACAATGCACAACTCTGGAAAGGAGCTCGAATTGAATTTCTGTGGTAGAGTCGCTGGTTGAGACCTTCATCCTTGCCAACGTCAGAAGCTGAACTGTTCCTGCCTATTTTCTGAGGTTGTAGCCAAAAAACATGAGCTTTTGGAGAAAGGAGAAAAAGCAGCTGCATTTATCAATGGGCGTGGGTACTGGAAACCAGGAGCCTCCAGCTGCTGCCAGAACTGAGTTAGGGCCATATTCCCAAAGAGATTGGAAAAAATCACGACCCTCTGAGAAGGAGGCTCACTAATGTGAGAGAAGATGTTCATCCAAGGTGGTACCCACTAGGAGGGCAAGGCAGACAGGGCATTTCACAGCCATGAGCCGGGACCCGTACATTAATAGGAACACCAAAACCACAGGAAAGAAACAACCGAGAAACTTGGAAAAGATGTTCAAGTAAGTATGGATGAATTATTCAGGTGACACGGGGCATCCATTAAACAACTGCAAGAAGAAGCAACAATGAAGAAGAATCCACTGAAAGTGTTATAAATTAAAAACATAACAATTTTGGTTTTAAAAAGTCAATAGGCATGGCTGGGCGCAGTGGCTCACGCCTGTAATCCCAGCATTTTGGGAGGCTGAGGCAGGTGGATCACCTGAGGTCAGGAGTGTTTGAGACCAGCTTGGCCAACATGGTGAAACCCCCTCTCTACTAAAAATATAAAAATTAGCCAGGCATGATGGCGGGTTCCTGTAGTCCCAGTTACTGGGGAGGTTAAGGCAAGAGAATCGCTTAAACCTGGTAGGTGGAGGTTGCAGTGAGCAGAGATCACACCACTGCACTCCAGCCTGGGCAACAAGAGTGAAACTCTGTTTCAAAAAAAAAAAAGTCAATAGGTGTGAAGAATAGTCCACTGGACACAACTGAGGATGTAAGAGAGAGCCCAGGTCAGAGAAATGAGTAGACAGAAGATTCGCAGCAGTGTCAAAGGATGCTCAAGATAGGTAGAGAAACTTTTCATTGAAGAAAACTGAATAAATTGGGAGGGGCTGATATTATAGTTAAATTGAAAATAAGTCAAAACTTGGGGTATTAGAGAAACTAATATGTGGCTTAAAACAACACAAACTTACTATCTTACAGTTCTGGAGGCCAGAGGTCCGACAGGGGTCTCACTGAGCTAAAATCAAGGTGTCCATTCAAATACAAAAAGCTCATCCGATATTGAGCGCTTATAAAATCAAAAATTCTGAGCCAGGCGTGGTGGCGTGCATCTGTAGTCCCAGGTACTCAGGAGGTCAAGGTGGGAGGATGGCTTCAGGCCAGCCTGAGCAATAAAGCAAAATCCTAACTCTTAAAAAAAAAACGAAACAAACAAAAAACACAGAAAATCCACGTCACATTCATTATTGTGAAACTGCAATGTATCCAGGACAGAAGGATTCTATTTTTGAATATAAAATAATTAACCAAAAAAATGCTACAGTAATTTTGACACCTGACAATTTTCCAGTGCCAAGTGAAAATAACTGGAAACCTGGAATTCTTTTTTTTTTTTTTTTGAGATGGAGTTTCGCTTTTGTTGCCAAGGCTGGAGTGCAGTGGCACGATCTTGGTTTGCTGCAAACTTGGCCTCCTGGGTTCAAACGATTCTCCCGCCTCAACCTCCTGAGTAGCTGCAACTACAGGTGTGCACCATGCCTGGCTAATTTTTGGATTTTTAGTAGAGACAGGGTTTCACTGTGTTGGCCAGGCTGGTCTTGAAGTCTTGACCTCAGGTAATCTACCTGCCTTGGCCTCCCAAAGTGCTGGGATTACAGGCATGAGCCACTCCTCCCAGCCTGAAAACATGGAATTCCTAAGCAAAATAAAATATTTTCAGACATCTGAGGTATAAAATAGCTTATTACCCACAGTCTCTCATGAGAAAAAATATATATCCTCCAAAGTCTGAGTGATTATTTATCACTGGACAATTATTATTTGTGTTTAAAAAAAAAACTCTAAGTAAAATTGAAGACAACAATGACAGAGATGGGAAGAGTGAGACTTGAAGAAAAATTATAGCATGCTATGGTCTTGTGGAAGAGGAGAGAGAAACTAACTTTAGACACTTCTAGAAAATAACAAGGAAATAAATTTAAAATTTAAGTGTCACTACTAAATCATTCGAATTGCTAGAAGAGAAAAGGGATTTAACGCAATCAGTTTAACACTAACTAAGAAAGGAGACCAAGTTGTGCAAAACCAAAAGAAAAGCATGTGGAGTAGAAATGATCAATTCACATGGTAGAATGAATAGCACAAGACAAGGATGCTCACTTGTTGAAAGGCAACATCTGTCTGGTGGGCAACGTGAAGATTCCCCAAAATATCCACTTTCTAATCCCTGGAACCTTCAGATGGGAGTAAATTGAGAACCTTCGGATGGGAGGTTATCCTACATTATCCCCGTCAGCCCAAGGTAATCACAAGCCCTAAAAATCAGGGAACCTTTCCCCACTGTAAAAATCAAGAACGTTTCCCAACGGTGTCCAGGAAAAGAGGAGACTATGGAAGAAGAGTCAGAGAGCTGCATCTCGGCTGGCTTTAGGAAGGAGGGAGGAACCACGGTGTAGGGGATTGAGGTGGCCTCTGGAAGCTTGGAGAAGCCCGGAAACAGCCCACACTGGAGATCCCAGAAGGGAGCACAGTCCTGTGGACACCTTGAATTCAGCTCAGTGAAGCCCTTGTTGGACCTCTGGCCTCCAAAACCGTCAGATAACATGTTCATGTTGTTTAAAGCCAAATATTAGTGGTGATTTGTTACAGCAGTAACAGAGAGTAAACGGAGCCTGCCAGATTGCATTTATTTGAAGTGTTCATGCTCAGTTCTAAGAGCATAGAAAACTGAGAGAAGTGCGCGCACACACACAAGGCACATGCATGTTTATAATCCCACTCCACAGAACCCCACTCTGCTCATTTCCATGTGCATATTTACTTTATGGGACCAACATTACTTTATTCACTCCGTTTTCAAGCTTTCTTTTAGTAAGCAAAAATATTTTCCCACATCAATAGACATTACTCTTAGAACTATTTTAATGGTGGCAAATTTACTGAGGCAGGGATGCAAGGCAATGATTTAACAATACCCTGATTATTGGGCACGCATGTTGCATTCACGGTTAGTGTTCTTGTAAGCAATGTCATGATGATTTCTTGAATGTATTTCTTTGCCTGCTTTGATTTGTGGTTGTCTTAAAATGAAGTAGAAATTCTGGTCTAAAGGGTATGAACCTTTAATACTTAAAAATATAATACATTATTGCATTATTACCATGAGGAAATATTCTAGCAGTTCCCACTGCTAGAATTTGGTTCTATATTTGGGGGTGAGGGTGGGAGGAAGGAAGGAAAAGAGAGACAGACAGGCAGAGAGAAGACCATCATGGCATTTCTGTGGCTTCCATCTCTCTCCTAACTCATTGTCCTCATAGCAGGAGTGGCTTTAGACAGCCTTCCCCAGGTACGAGAAGGAAAGCCCCCCACCCTAGCCAGCCTGCGGAACTCAGGACAGGAGAAAGATCTTCCCTACTAAGATTGCCCATGGCCCCAGTCCAGACCAGTAAGGAAGAAATTCAGATCCACACGGAAAAAAATAAGCAAAAGGAAGCAAATAAATAGGTGCCTAATTAAAGAAATCCTTTGAAAATTCAAATAATGGCTTACCATTTGTCATAAGAATAAAATCACCTGAGCATCGCAGCTAGATAAATCTGTGGTCATAAACAGATATTTGGAATTTATTTCTCTAAACTCCACTCTCAGCTTTTTCGTCCATGAAATGCAGGTGAAAATATTTCTAGAGCTTTTGTAATGGTAAATATTTATGTCTGAAATGAATTTACCACAGGTCTTGACACAGGGTATGCAATTGATAAATTCTGGCTGCTATTATTACACACAGTTGTGTTACTTGCCCCCTCCTTTTAGTTGTTTTAAAGCAGCAACCACAGAATGGGTATACTGAACCCTTTGGGGAGTGAGGCTACTCCTCCAACCTCTGGAGTCCTGAGGAGGTTCGATCTGAGGGCTGCAGAGGCAGCCGCTGTGAAATTCATCATCACTTTGCTTGCACGCTGACATTGTTTCTTGAATTGCAAGTGGGAGATGTCACTGCGATTTGTAATTCTTTGCCCGCCCCCCCAACCCCCTGGAAATCTTAGCAAACCAAAGATTTGTATGCCATCACCCTTTTAGAGAACTACAAAGTCATCCCCCAAGATCTTGATGGGTGCAGCCTTCGGTCTAGGTTACCTGTACTGGAAAAGCTATTATTGCGTAGTGGACCTTGCTCTCTGTGATCTGGGCATGTAGCTACTTCCACCTTGCCATCCAAATAGCTATTGTCCTATTAACAATAATAACCCTCTCTGTAAATGGTAAAGGTGAGTAAATGCTGTGAGTCAGCTGGGCATCTCAATGGATGGTTTGGGGGACTCTCCAGGACACACGGGGGTCCAGCTAAGGAGATGGGTTAATGAGTGGCAAAGTTAAATCCAGCACTGGTGTCTTCACAACACCCGACTTATTCATACGTGATGGTCCGTACAGACCATAACTCCTTCGCATCTCTTTAGCAGAGATGTGTGTTACAGTGGAACACAGGTTGTGTGTACAGCAGCCTGGAAGCACACAGGCAGAAGCACCTTGAGAATGGTCTCTCCCTCTTAGGGTCATTGCATCTCTTGGCAGCCTTTTAGAGAGATTATCCGGCCATGCAAGTTTCCACGTTGTTCCCATTTCAGAGTTGAGAAAACGAGGGTCAGATGGGTGCAGCTACCTGACTGAGGCACTCATTTTAGAATTGGGATGGAGTGTGATTTGAGTGGGACATAAGCTGAAGCCCCGTCCATCAGGAGTAAGATTTCTAACACATACCAAAGCAGAAAACAGCCTTTTCAAAAGTAACCTTCTGAATCTGGTACCCACTGTACCTAAAGTCTTCTTTATATTGAGATTAATTCTTACACAGAATAAGACCAATGGTCATGATGTTTCTAAGACCTGGAGTCCACTGTTGAGGGTTTTGATGCAGAGGAAAGTAGTGGAACCTACTCACTAAGTGTTCTAACATGTCTCGAAGCAGCATTTGCCCCAGGTAGTTTCGCAGAACTCATTATTTATTATATTGTTTCTGTATTGACACAATTCTGAATTTCAAATCAGAGAGCCCAGAAAATATTTCCTCTGGTAAAATACTAGATGTGGGAGAGGTTTTCTGTGCAGTATTAGCTGTGTGCACATGTGTGCCTGGATATGTGTGCACATGTGTGTGCTGTGTGTGTGTGGGCATGGATGTGTACATGGGTGTGTGCATGCATGCATGCACAAGTATGTGCCTGTATACATGTGTCTATGTGGGTGTGCATGTGTGTATACCTATGTGTGAAAGAGCATGAATGCGTTTGTATATGTGTACATGCATATACCTGTATGTGTACGTGTGTGTTTATATACATTTGCATGTATGTGTCTGTGGAGAGTTCCTTGGACTTAGGGGCAAAATGAAGTTTTCCTAGAATAAAAAAATTTGGATGGTTCCAGCTACAGGAGGCATGCAGGGAAGTGAGATCGTCTTTGAGGTTCCTAGCAGCACAAGAAGGGACTGAAGACTTGAAGACTCCGGGTTTCCAAGCACAGCAGGAAAAGAGCAGAGTTCAGATGCTGGGAGAAAGGGCGATGCCTGCTCCTAAACCAGGGACTCTCAAAGATGGGGTGGGAAGTCCAGGAGAGGCGCTTGCAGCAGAAATCTGATTTTCTCTGAGTAAAACGAATGTCAAGCCCAGGTATCGGCATATGAAGATTAATCATTTTATGAGTTTTTTCCCCCAAAAAAATGTTGGTTAAAAAATATCTGAAAAATTTACTCCAGCCCTTAGTGTCAAATTCTAAAAAACCTTTTAAAAATAAGAGTAAAAAATTTAAAAGTAAAAAAATCTGAAAATTGGCCTTCCAAAGAGGCTTTGAAGATATTCTACAGAATAATTGTAAACAGCTATTATAGTTTCAACTAAGATGTATCAACTTTAGTGCGAATTTCACTACATGGAACTTTCTCTGATGTTTTTACAAAACAATATTTTGTTCCCCTAGTAAAATGATAAGAGCAAAAATAGTTGAAATTTATATTTTATTTCCTTTCTTTAATCCTGAAAGAAATTAAATCCTGAAAAATCTTAAATGTAATAAAGAGATTTCTATAAATTTTTCCACCAAAGTATTTTATGAGAAATGTGTGTTATCTTTGCCAATTGGTAAAATAAAATAAAAACACAATATTGAAACAAATTGGCATTTATTTTATTGATGTTGGGTTGTGTTTCTAAATGAGAGATAGGCTATATAAAAATTTAGGGTTCTTTAGAAACACAGATGTCCCTGGCCAAGAAAGAAATAAAAACTAAAATGAGAAAAATAGTCTCAATTTTATAAGAATTAAAGGAACATATACAAATATTTTTCAGTAAAGTCAATACTACTTTTGTCTCTAGGGAGAATAATTCACTATGGCCCCGTTCTCCACAGGCTCAAAAGAACACAAAATTGACAAATTCTCTGCTATCAGTGACACCCTACTAGTTCAAAGGTTAGCAATTTAGTCAATGAGTCACTGATTTCATTTAACATGGTAGCAATTAAATAACTTGGTAATTTAGAGCATGTGATGTTATTTATTTTTACATTTTTATTGTAAAATAAATAGTGCTTTGAACCTTGTAATCAATTTTCAGGTGCACTGCTGACATTTCTTTAGAAGAAGTTTCTGGAAGAGTTCTAGAAAATCCATATGAATACTTGAGGATTTTTACATTTCTAAATTTGCAAACAGAATCATGGAAAGTATGAGGACCTGGTACATTGCAGGTGCTTAATAAAGTTTTGATGAACCAGTGAATGAATATGAAAGGGCGTTTCTGAAGCTTATTTAAAATGGCATTGATTTACGGAATTTAGATTTACAAAATCAAAATTTACACACAATGCCTAGACTTGCCGGTTGCTGAAAATTGAGTAATTCTTTTCCTGTCTTTTACGTCTTGATTCAACCACGGAACCAAGGACCCGAATGAGGCCCAGGGCTCTGTCCCAGCTCCAGCCATGGAGCCCAAGGACCAAAATGAGGCCCAGGACTCCGTTCCAGCTTCCAGGTTAACTCAGGTACCTCCACATACCTCACCTCCTGCCAGGGCTCAAGTCATTTGCCTTCTCTGAGTCTGTCTATAAGACAGACTTCTATACCCATCTCACTGAATGATATTTTAACATGAAATCTTTAACCTTCTCATTAAAGGCAGTATAAGTACAAAGACTAAGATAGAATTCCAAACTTGTATTCACTTCCTCGAATAGATGCAATCTAAACAATCATCTCTGAAACACAGCGTTTGGACCATGTGTGTTCAGCCTCTGCATTCTGCCTTCTCATGATCATAGAAGGAAACAAGGAGAAACCATGAGACAGTGTAATTTGAACACGTCAGTTGTGGCTCTAATTTTCACTTCCCTGGAATGGCCGAGGGCCCCTCTCTGCAGAACCTGGGCTTGGGAACCAGGAGATTCGCACGGCTCCCAGGATTCTGCACATCTGGAGCCTATCTTTTTGGCTGTTGGAGGCCTTTCAGGGCTTGATTTCAATGGTGGGGAAAATATTAAAACCCTCCGAGCTCAGAGATGTTTCATAGACGATGAAGTCTTTTCTTCCCTGTGGATTTTATATATTTTTTAGGCCTGGTGCAAAACAAAAATAATTCCAGCAACTCTCTCAGGACTATTCAGTTATTACATGACTGGCCATGACTATTCAGGATATAATATTATTATTAGACACGTCTGTTTCCTCCATCCCCTGCTGCCTATTTTTTTCTTTTTTAGCCTTACTGCAGAATTTTCATTCTCGCGGAGGAGAGAAGGGAGAGAAGAGGGGTTGGATTATTAGGTGAAGTTTGGTGATCAGGACCCGAAGACACAGTTGTAATGGTTCCTGCGGGCTTCTCTGGAAAGCCCTTCCTGTGGAGGCCCTAGGGTGTTGTTCGGGAGCTTGTGGTTGGGTTTATTACAACAGTGAGTAAAAATGTAGGCATTGAAGACAATGACTCCTAGATTTCAATCCTGGCTCCACAACGTGCTAGTTGTATAACTATGGGTAATTTATTTATTCTTGCTCATCCTGTTTCCTCATCTAGACACTGAGAATATAATTCCTATTTTACAGAGTTCTTATATAGCTAGTGTGTGTATAACACGTAGCACCACTATATCTATAGAACTCACTCCATAAGTAGCAACTGTTAGTACTATTATGACATGATTAATGCTTTTGGATTATTTTTACTTAATATTTTTATTTGATGGTGTTTATGTGGCATTTTAATGTACTTTTCTCATTTGGTCCATGCAATCCCTGGGAGAAAGGTAAGACTGATATGACTATCACCATGTTAAAGCTTCAGTAGTTGAAACTTAAAGGGTTAACCCATCAAAATAATTAATTTAAAATGAGCTTCCTTAGTGAAAACAAAAAGGTAAAATAATCCATTAGAAAAATGGGTATAAGGTCAGGAAAACAATTAACAAAAGAAGTGCAAGCCGCTGATAAAGATACGATAAAAAGCCAACCCGGATTAATCATCAAAAATTAAATTAAACTAATAGAGCAGTGCTCTATTAAATTATTTTAAAAGGAAAGACTTAAAAGGAAATTATAGTGCTATATTAAGGATTTTCCAGGGTAATTTGGCAATATGAATATATAGTATTAAACATGGTTATGTCTTTCACACTAATGTAATGATTCTAGGTGTGCCTTCAGAAGAAATTAACAAAGAGTGCACAAAGTTCATTTATGAGAATGTTTTCTACAGAATGTATATAAATAAATGCTAAGAAAGAAAAATTTCTTAGTTACCCCAAATAAGACAATGATTTAATCATTTCGGGCATGTCAACTATTTGAGATTCTATCTTACTACTGAAATGTACTAAAATTGTGTTTTCAGAGGATACTTAATGACATGGAAATACAGGTTTCATATTTTCATATTCAGTAAAACATATGACAAGATAACGATATTACAGAAATCCCAACTTTGTGTAAATACACACATATGCACACATGCATGTAAACTTTCATGAATGAAGAAAAGCACACCAAAATATTAATAGTGTTGATCTTTTTATTTTCCTTATATCCATTAATAATTTCAAGTTAATAACAATGCACATGTGTTCATTTTTGTGGTCAGAGAACAAATCGTGAGAAAAGAGAGAAGGGAAAGGCTAAATAACCCATGAAGGCTCACACCCCTCATTGCTGACAGACTCAGGACAAGTAGTCCCATTTTCTGATCTGTAGGGTGCTTCTCTGTCTCTGTGTGCTAACAGCAGCATTGACCCAACTTTTAAACATACCTGTCTACGTATCACATTTGGGCAGAGGTACAGGTAACCTCAGTGAGGAGGTGGCTTGTTTTTCTTTTTTCTTTTTTCTTTTTTTTTTGAAATGGAGTCTGGCTCTGTTGTCCAGGCTGGAGTGCAGTGGTGTGATTTCAGCTCACTGCAACCTCTGCCTCCTGGGTTCAAGTGATTTTCCGACTTCAGCTTCCCGAGTAGCTGGGATTACAGGAGCATGCCACTGCAGCCAGCTAATTCTTGTGTTTTTAGTAGAGACGGGGTTTCACCATGTTGGCCAGGCTGGTCTCGAACTCCTGACCTCAGGTGATCTGCCTGCCTCGATCTCCCAAAATGTTGGGATTACAGGCGTGAGCCGCCGCGCCCAGCCAGGAAGTGGGTTGTTTTACTACTTTCAGTTTCAACTTCTTCCAATAAGGTATGTTCAAGGTTACCTGTTACTGAACTGATGATGTTAAAAACTTCTTAAGCAAAAGTTTAGCCTGAAAAAAACACACTCCAGAAAGTCTTTTTCTTTCTGGAAACCTGTTACTATGACTGTAAAACGCAATTGCCCTGTGCAGTCACCTAAAAATTGTGCTTCACAAAGCCTTTAGAAAGAATCATAGAACACCCTGTCCAGGTGAGAGGAGGAGCAAAAGGGGTGGCCCTCTCTGCCCCCCTTCCGGCCTTTCATTCAAGCCACCTTGCTTTTATCTGTTTTGAAAATTGAACTCACTTGAAGAAGGGGTTTTTCTGGAGGCAAAAACAAAGTTAAGAACAATCGGATCAACTAATGCTAGAAGTACCTTTCAGTTCTGGAATTCTATTTCATGCCCAGTTTCAAGTATAACTGCTGAGTAAATTCGTGGAGTGCAAATTTCTGCCAACCTTCTGAGCTTCTGTCTAGGTATTCAGGTAAGCTTCCGGCATTCCCCTCCTGGGTTATAGCTGCAAGCTTGCTGCACTGTGTAACAACTGATAGCTATGCTATGGAGAAACCCTTTGGTTGTTAAAGCACGATTTGTCAGAATTGATTTCGTGATTACAACTTAGGGAGTAGGGGACGGAGTGGATGAGAATGCATTTAGTGCTGAATAGGTTTTTATTTGCTTGTTTGTTTCTTTAGTATTTTTAAGTTCTATTTATGCTCTTGGCTGAGTGGACCTGGACAGCGCAGGAACTCACTAGAAAAGTGGAGGAAGCTGGGAGGCCGAGGCGGGCGGATTACAAGGTCAGGAGGTAGAGACCATCCTGGCTCACACGGTGAAATCTCATCTCTACTAAAAATACAAAAAATTGGCTGGGTGTGGTTGTGCGCACCTGTAGTCCCAGCTACTAGGGAGGCTGAGGCAGGAGAATTGCTGGGACCCGGGAGGTGGAACCAAGATCGCACCACTGCACTTGTGACAGAGTGAGACTCTGTCTCAAAAAAAAAAAAAAAAAAAAAAAAAAAAAGAAAGAAAGAAAAGAAAAGAAAAGTGAAGGAAAACTGCCAGTCCCCTGATTAGTTTGCCTTTTTGAAGAGAGAAGGGGAATTAGCATATGCTATTTAGTCTTTTTACAACACTTCTGTTGACTCAACCTGATATTCTTCTGTAAAATCCATCTGGAATGTTTACAGAAGGAACATGCTTTTTATGGAGTTATTAATGAACTGGCAGATTGACGCCATTCCAGTAATAGGATTTATTACCAAGGGTGGTAGTATTTTTCTCACAGGGCTTTGCTGTCTGCAGGTTAAATATTCACAGGCATATTTGCTGATTATATGACAATAGTCTATAATTCTTTCCCATTACACAGTTTAAGCCTCCTTCTCTCACACCAATGTTTCAGAAGCGGTAAAGGATGCTGGCTACCAACTTTAGTCAGCCATTAGAGCTTAACCTGATGAAAACTGGTTTTCAGGTTGTGCATAATTAAATCGTCATATTTAAAATTCAAAAATACTTGTACTTTCTATGGGAAAATGATATGATTTTAGTGACAAAAATGGAAAATTCCAAATTCTGAAGCTGGACGACACATAACATCCACAGACATGTCCTTGAAATAAACAAGTGTGGGGGCTGTTAATTTGTTTGTTTGTTTATTTGTTTTGTGTTATTCTGAGACAGAGTTTCACTCTTGTCACCCAGGCTGGAGTGCAATGGTGCATTCTTGACTCACTGCAACCTCCGTCAAAATTTCACGTCTGATGAATTCAAAGGAAATTCAACCTTTTTTCACAGGAAGGATAATTTTAATTTTTTTTTTTTTTTTTTGGTCAACACTCTGAATAGTTCACCACACTATTGTAATTCAGGCTAGAAGAGTATAACATGAATAGCAGGAAGCCATGGTGACTAACAACGTAGCCTGAGCAAAAACATATTAGGTTTCATTACCTCCTGTGGAACCAAATATGGTAAGAGAAAGAAAGAGAGCCATTACCTAGTAGAATCTACAAAGTAATTTTATTGGAATTAAATACAACATGTATTTCTCATTCACAGACACACTTAGAACATGAACCTAAAACCCCAGGTGGCTGCAACCTCTGGGGCACAAGCCATAGCGTCCCACAGAAATAACCCGGACGGCAGGCAAGATGTTCCCAGCAGCACTCTGCCTGGAAGAAGATCTCTTCCTGCCCAAAGCTAAGACAGGCTCCATAAACCTTCCTTTCTTGGGATACTTGAAACTATACTCAACTAATGATGGAAAAAGGAGGAGCTATTTTGTGGTGCACGTGATGAGAAAGTAACAATTTCTATGTTCGAGGAGTTTACAGGACAACTAGGAATAGAACTGGAACATAGAGAAAAAGCATCCTCACCTTGTTCATGGATTCATGGCTTAATAAGCACTGAGTGCAGCAGCAGTCGGATCAGAAAACTTTGCAGAAGCCAGAATTCAGAAATTCAAATGCCTGGGTGATCAGGAGGTAAACAGAAAATAAAATCACAGCTGGGTGTTGTGCTAGTAAAAATGGGAGCCAGCCTGGGACTCCAGGCCTCGAGAGAGACCAGAGCTGCTCTGACGATGTTGTCAACTGTTGTTCTGTGGAAATGCTAGTCTAGAGTCTCTGTTCTTTTAAGAGGAAAAAAAACTTCATGTCGTGTAGAATATCCTACTATTTAAATGTTAACAAATAAATCACATTTTTAAGTTAAAGAATTGTGTAGGACAAAATAACATGTGTCTTCAAGCAAATGTAGCCTGAGATGCTCTTGACCCTCAATTTCTGGAACCTGACTTTGCCTGAAACATAAAGACCTAAGGACAGAAAAGCAATGAGAAAGTCTTAGCCATTTGTGCTCCAATTAACAGAAGACCTGAGACTGAACAGTTCATAAAGAATAGAAATTCATTTCTCACAGTTCTGGTGGCTGGTAAGTCCAAGATCAAGGTCCTGGCATTTGGTGCCCTATGAGTCTGTCCTACAGAGGGTAAAAATTCTATGACCTCTCATGGAAAAGGTGGAAGGTAAAAGGGGGAGAACTCCCTGGGTCAAGCCCTTTTATAAGTAGGCTAATCCCATTCTCAAGGGTGGGGCCTTCAGGACTCCATTACCTCTCAAAGGCCACATCTCCCGTACTGTTGCCTGGGGATTATGTCTTAACATGAATTTTAGAAGGGACATAAATATTCATAGCATATCAGAGAAGTCTCTGCAATGGCCATAAAGACCATGAAATGAGGAGGAATAATTCTGGAAAAAATGGCACAGAAAAGGACCAAAGGAAGACGCAGAAATAGAATGAGGAAGGAGGAGGAACCAATGGAATTAAGATATAAGCATTTTCTGCAGCCACGCCTGAGCCTGAATCCCACCGGCATGGCAGTGTGAATTGTGTAGTACTATTAGGCTTACACAGCACAGTATTTAATTGTTAAATATGTGTAAATGCATAATAATTGTAAACAACTTATGGTCCATCACGTAACATGGGATTAGTAAATTCAAACAAATCCTTTCTGTTAATCTCATAAAACCATAAATTAACAGCAAAAGCAGCTTCTGATATTTTTAAAGAGAGGAATATGATCTAGGTAAGAAGCCAAGGAGCAATTGTAATCAAGATTTGCTGTCTGGAGGGGCTGATCAGATAAAACCACCCCTGGTGGGATTCCAAGTAAGTAAGTAGGGCAGGATCTGTTTGGTCACCCCAAATGCTTCATGTTCAAGGCAGACATTATAAAATTTAGGAACAATGGGGAAAGGTCCATGGCTTTTCATATCCAAAGTCATTTTTCATAAATCACTGCTGTATGATCTTCAAGACAATCCCACATGCTTAAGGAAAGGTTTTCTTTTGGAAAGAACATTCATATTTATACCTATTTTAATCAAGACATAGGAAGCTTTTATTTTAAACACACTATGAAGGTAGGCAATATGGGGATATAAAAATGCAAGTCTTTGGGAGTCTTAGAAAAATAGAAGGCTCAAATCCTGTTCTCAAGAAGTTTACAATCTAAGGTGAGAATTAAAACCAAAATTAAAGCTAAAACCCAGGGCAGCAGGTCTGCATCATCTTGTGAGACTGTGCACCTGAGAGGGATGAACATGGATTTTGCTGATGGACAGGCGCGACTTGAAGCCATGGTGATGTGGCTAAGAGGAAACACAATGGTGGGTATGGACAAAGGGGTGATGGATCGGCATTGAGAGAGAAAAAGGCAAACAGTAGAGACAAGAGTGCCAACACTTACAAGAAGGGCAGCAGAAGACGGCACGATGGTTCGAAGGGAGTGGGATCAACGGGGGATTGTGTTTTAAGGGGACACACATCACAAGCATGTAAGCTATACGGATGATCCTATATTCTGGAAAGGGAGGAAATCATTGCTTTTTTTTTTTTTTTTTTCCTAAGTGCTGTGATACATGTGCAGTATGTGCAGGTTTGTTACACAGGTAAACGTGTGCTATGGTGGTTTGCCGCACCTATTAACACATCACCTAGGTATTAAGCCCAGCATGCATTAGCCATTTTTCTCAATGCTTTCCCCTCCCCCACCCCACCACCTGACAGGTCCCAGTGTGTGGTGTTCCCCTCCCTGTGTCTATGTGTTCTCATTTTTTTCAGCTCCCACTTATGAGTGAGACCATGCAGTATTTGGTTTTCTGTTCCTGTGTTAGTTTGCCGAGAATGATGGTTTCCAGCTCCATCCATGTCCCTGCAAAGGATATGATCTCATTCCTTTATGTGGCTGCATAGTATTCCATGGTGTGTATGCACCACACTTTCTTTATCCAGCCTAAGGGACTCTTTCTTGGAAGAAATCACCTGATTCAATGAGGAATGGTGACCTCCCCACCACAGCGAGTCCTGGCCTCTTCTCTCTTTATCAAAAGGCAAGGGTACAGGCTGGCAGGATAGTGCAGTCGGTCATGGAAAATTGAGGAAGTCCTTATGTGACTGCTTCTATTTTGTGAATAAACGGTGCTCTGAGCTTCTGAGATGACAGGGGAAGTTTCGCTATGTAGCTTTTGGGAAAGTTGATTCATGAAATATTTGATATGTGTGACAGTTCCCTGGGTATTTGGTCCATGGAAAGCCACAGGCTGGGTCAGATGTTCTTTTTCATCTGGAAACATCTGACCGAGCCTGTGGCCGCCCAGTGTCTTACTTATGAGACCATCACAGTGGCTATATCATCTCATCCTGAAAATTCTCCAACTCAGGTTTTGGAAGCTAAATTCAGGTCTTTTCCCAGAATGCTAAAAACTTTTCTTCACTGTTTAAAGAGGCTGACTAATGTTTAATAAGTTTGGGCAGATTTGTTAATAAGGAAACCTGGATTCGCTGCTGAAAACATGGAAGTAGGTGGGATCAGAAGATGGGCTACTGCCCTCCCCACAGGCAGGTGAAGCTCGCTTCAGATCTGTTCTTCTCTGTGAATGTGGAGAAGGTCGTCCTTCGAGGAATTCTAACAGTCCTTGCCATTGGCATTAGTCATCTAGGATGTGCAGGAAGAAGCAGTAGTATTTTCTTTCTTAATTCCTATGAACCTACACAGATAATTAAAAAAAAAAAAATTAAAGAGGGAATAGTTTTTTGTTGTTGTTGTTTTTATTTTTGTTTTTTTGTTTGTTTGTTTTTTGACAGAGTCTCTCTTGCCAGGCCGGAGTGCAGTGGCACAATCTTGGCCCACTGCAACCTCCGCCTCCCTGGTTCAAGTGATTCTCCTGCCTCAACCTCGAGAGTAGCTGGGATTACAGGCACCTGCTACCACGCCCAGCCAATTTTTATATTTTTAGTAGAGATGGAGTTTCGCCATGTTGGCCAGGATGGTCTCAATCTCTTGACCTCATGATCCGCCTGCCTTGGTCTCCCAAAGTGTTGGGATTACAGGCATTAGTCACCACGCCCAGGCTGTTTTTTTTTTTTTTTTTTTTTTTTTTTTTTAAGGAGTGGGCCGGGTGTGGTGGCTCACGTATGTAATCCTGGCACTTTGGGAGGTCGAGGCGGGCAGATCACAAGGTCAGGAGATCGAGACCATCCCGGCTAACATGGTGAAACCCCGTCTCTACTAAAAAATACAAAAAACTAGCCGGGCGTGGTGGCGGGTGTCTGTCGTCCCAGCTACTCGGGAGGCCGAGGCAGGAGAATGGCGTGAACCCGGGAGGCAGAGCTTGCAGTGAGCCGAGATCGCACCACAGCACTCGAGCCTGGGCAACAGAGTGAGACTCTGACTCAAAAAAAAAATAAAAAAGAAAGAAAGAAAAGGAGTGAACTTTGGAATGTCAGAGGCATATCCCACCTATATCACCTACTGAATGTGTGACCTTGAACACGTTAAATAGCCCTTTTGAGCCAAGCATATGTATCTTCTTGCTGAAAGAACAAATTTATAAGCATTGATGCAGACTAAGCATTCACACATATGAATTTCCATCCTCTTTCTATCAATCAACTCATCTGTCAATGAAAAACTGATACATTAGTTTGGAGAAAAGCACTTTTTAAATTTTAAAATATGGTTGAATATTTTTAAAATTTTATGATTTTACCATAAACATTTTTAATGCAACTAATTCATGAGTGAATTTAAATTATTAAATGCTATATTTTCTACAGGACATAAAATCCAAAGTGCAAGACTCTTTATTGAAGTAACAGTACCTATCTCCAAAGAATATCATTGCTTATGGCTTCTTGCTTTGCCCTACGTTTATATTAATGTATACATTTATATATGCTTCTTTTTATATATTATTTCTTTATACCAAAACGATCATTGTTCTTTTGAATTTAACAACATATTTGGTTGAAGAACAAATTTTGAAGATTCAAACTACCTGAATTCAGGACTTGTGAAGTTACAGTAATCAACACAGTATGGTATTGGCATAAGGATCAAAAATGGATTTTTGTAACATAGTAGAAATTCTAGTATGGACCCATCACAAAGGGACCTTGACATTTCAACATGGAAAGGAAAGTCTTTCACCAAACAGTGCTGAAGAATAGAAAAAACTCAATCATAGAGGAAGATGAGCTCAGACCTTACCTCTTACCACTGAGAAAACATAAGAGCAAAAACCATAATGCTCCTGGGAGAAAACGTGAGAGAACATCAGCATAAGTAAATATTTTCTAGATAGGACACAAAAGCACCTACAGTAAATGGAAGAGAAATAACAAAAACAACAGCAGCACACAAAAAGATGTTCCACATTATTAGTTACCAAAGAAACAGTGAAAAAACAATGAGTGAAAGCCTTCCTAAAGTTAAATAATACTGATAATATCAAGTAATGAATGATGAGTTTGTAGGACCTTTCACACATGAATGGTGAGAAGATAAAATGGTCCCACCACTTTAGAAAACCTGCGGTGTCTTAGGAAATTAAACACATGCCCATTCTATGGCCCAGTCATGTAGTTTCTAGGTATTTACCCAAGAGAAATGAAAACATATGTCCACAGAAATACTTGTGCAAGAAGGTGTATAGCATTCTTATTCGTAATAGCCCAATTTACGAATTCAAATTTTTATCAACAGAAAAATGGATAAGCTATAATTGTAGAGTAAAACACTTATCAGAAATTTTAAAAAGTGAGTTGCTGACAAATGCAGAAACATGGATGAGTCACAAAAATGTGTCGATCTAGGAAGCTGAACACAAATGGAAACATTTAGTGTGATTTCATGATGATATAAATTAATATAGTTGTTGCCAGTAAGGGTTGAGAATTTACTGGAATGAACCCCAGGGAGGAGTTTCTGGAGTGATAGAAATGCCCCCGTCTTGATTGGGTTGCTGGTTATGGGGGTATATATTTATTAAAGCACATAGACTTACACATTTAAGATCTGTACATTTCATTGTATATAAATCTTACTTCAACTTTAATATATCACATACATTTTTGCATGTCAAGGCAAACACGTCAACTGCATTTGTGAAATCACTTTTTAAAGCATGCTCTAGTATTAATAACCTGAAATTGGTTGAAAATCCATGACTGTTAGGATATTTTCCACATCTGATTCTATGGGTTTGGCACTGCTTTTGATTTGATTCATTCAGGAAGTATGCTATCTTCTGATTTTTGTAACTGTGGAGTAGCATGTCTTGTAAAAATTTACCTCCATTCTTGGGTCAGTTTTCTTCTAAGCATCTGGTGAATGCACACACAAGAAATATGTAAATTCACTTGGCTTAAATATCCCCTCATCTTGTTGATATATTGGACTTGGCCTCAAGATGGTATTGGAAGACTAGTTCAACTGTACATTAGTGTTATATTTAGGGAAATGTGGTGGAAATCTGAGGTAAAGAATAGAAATAGTTCACCAAAATATATTACTTAAGGTTAGCAACCCAACTAAAAGCTTCTGGGGGAGTGTGGTTGCTGGCCTGCCTTCAGCACGGCTTTTTAAAGATGAAGGTTTGTTTGATTCCATGTGGTTTGGGTGAGGAGAGGAGCAAGAGACCAAGAGAAGATTAATAAAAGTGAGAATAAAATAGAAAATGCAAAGTCAGGGTCAGCTGCTTGCCAGTGTGAATGGAATTACAGTAATAACCTGGATGAGTTAGAAGCCAATGATAAAAGTACAATAAATTCCCAGGAAATTAGATTACTGAGAGAAGCAGTCAAAATTTAAAAGCTGGATTTTTTTTTCTTTCTCCAAGATGGCAGAATAGAGGCTTTTAGCATGTCTCAGCCACTTGGAAATAGAGAGGCAGTGCATTGAGATGAATTCTAAGAGCTTTAATTCAAGAAGGAAAATGAGAATCCAGTGGAGTTTTGAAGGACACCCCAGAACCTGTGGAGGAGAATGTGGTCAAACAGTCCCTGTGACAGCATCTGGCTGATCAAAGCAGATCTCTGGGCATTCAGAGCACCCTGTCCCCTGGAACAGCAGACTGAGCCACTCCACCTTTCCAAGGCAGAGATCCTGGTGCAGGTGGACGCTTCCCACTCCAGACCCAGGCAGATTCCAGGTCTCTGGAGCACTGACTCTCCAGGATTAGGCATTTGGATGCCCCAGATCTCTGTGCACAGAACTTGGAGCCAAGGATATTTCGAAGCTCCATGCCTAGACACACCTCTGGGCGTGTGATGGTCACTCACTGAATTATCTTTCAGTGTTGGTGCTTATGCCTACCATTGGGAAATCTGGAGGTGGACTCTCCTGGTCTGGCCTCACCCATCTTGGTCTCCAGCCCTGGGGTTAGTTCAGACCAGAATGCAGCCAACAAACCCAGTGCCTAAGTCAAAAAAGAGCTTCTCCCAGTAAACAGGGATAAAGTATATACCCAGCCAGGTTGGCTCAAGTGATTCTTACCTGTAAACACCATCAAGTGGCTTATAGGCCAAAGAGCACAGTGCAATATAAAATCTGCTGACAGAATTGCCTAAGGCTACAGGAGTAAAGTCAAAAGACCCAATGCTCTACAGTCACATCCCCTGGAATGGGGGTAGGGGGAAAAGGAAAAGAGGAACTATATATATTTTAGAGAAAGAAAGATAAAGAAAAAATTCTACTCACATGAATATAATTACAAAACTCAACAGTGCCGGCATCTCTAGATAGAAGAAACCAGCACAAGACTTCTGGCAACATAAAAATCTAAATGTAGTTACACCACCAAAGGATCACACTAGCTCTTCAGCAGTTGTTAACCAACATGAAAACTAAGAAGTAACAGATAAAAAATTCTAGGCATGGATTTCAAGGAAGCTCAATGAGATCTAAGACAAGGTTGAAAATCAATGCAGAGAAACTTCTAAAGCCACCGAAGAAATGAAGGAAGTGATAAACATCTTAAAAGAAATCCATCAGAGCTTCTAGAATTGAAAAACTCACTTAAGGAATTTAAAAACACAATTGACAGTTTTATCAACAGAATAGACCAAGTAAAAGAAAGAATTTCAGAACTTGAAGACTGGTCTTTTGAACTAACTTGGTCAGACAAAAATAAAGAAAGATGATTTTAAAAAGATGAACAAAGCCTTTGAAAATATGTGGGATTATGTTAAGCCACCAAATCTGCTTATTATTGGCATTCCTGAGAAAGAAGGAGAAAATATGAACAACTGAAGAACATATTTAAGGAAATAATTCAAGAAACTTTCCATAATCTTGCTAAAGAGATAGACATCCAGATATGAGAAATACAGAGAACACCTGCAATATGTTATACAAAATGAACATCCACCAGAGCATATAGTCACTGGATTGTCCAAGATTAACATTAAAGAAAAAGTTGTTAAAGGCAGCTAGAAAAAAAGGCCAGATCATGTACAAAGGGAATCCTAATAGTCTAACAGAGGACTTCTCAGCAGAAACCTTACAAACCAGGAGAGATTGGAGGCCTATTGTCAGCATTCTTAAAGGAAATAAATTCCAACCAAGAATTTTATATCCTGCCAAACTAAACTTCATAAGTGAAGAAGAAATAAAATATTTTCCAGAAAAGCAAGTGCTAAGGGAATTGGTTACCACTAGACCAGCCTTCCAAGAGATCCTTAAGGGAGTTCTAAACATGGAAATGAAAGAATGATACCTGCTACCACAAACATACACTTAAGTACAGAGCTTACCAACCTCATAAAGCAACCACACAATAGAAAGTACAAAGCAATCAGCTAACAACTTCACAATGGGATCAAAACCTCACATATCAACATAACTTCGAATGTAAATGGTCCAAATGCCCTGCTTAAAAGGCACAGAGTAGTAAGTTAGATTTAAAAAAAAAAAAAACAACAAAAAAAAAACCAAAAACTAAAACTAAAACCAAGATGCATCTATCTGCTTTCTTCAAGAGACTCACATCACATGTAATGACTCTGATAGGCTCAAAGTAAAGGGTTAGAGAAAAATCTACCACAAAAATGGAACACACACAAAAAATATTATATCACACAAAACAGATTTTAAGCAAAACCATAGTTATAAAGGGCAAAGAATGGCATTACATAATGATACATTGTTCAATTCAATAAGAAGACTCAACTATCCTAAATATATATGCAACATTAGAGTACCAAGAGTATCCAACATTAGAGTACCCAGATTCATAAAACAAGTACTTCTGGATCTACAAAAAGACTTACACAGCCACACAGTAATAGTGAGGTACTTCAACATTCCACTAGAGCGTCAGATAGATTATTAAGACAAAAAACTAACAAACTAACAAAGTTATTCTGGACTCAAATTTGACACTTGATCAATTGTGCCTAATAGACATCTACAGAATATTCCACCCATCAAACACAGAATATACATTCTTCTCATCTGTACATGGAACGTGATCCAAAATCGATCAAACCGCAAGCTTGACTGCAAAGGAAGTCTCAATAAACTAAAAAAAAAAAAAGAACAAAACAAAAAAACAGAAATCATATCAACCACACTTATGGACCACAGTGGAATAAAAATAGAAATCAGTACCAAGTAGATCTCTCAAAACTGTGTAATTACAGGGAAATTAAGCAACTTGCTCCTGAATGACTTCTGGGTAAACAATGAAATTAAGGTAGAAGTAAAAGGAATCATTGAAATAAATGAATACAGAGACATAGCATATCAAAAGCTATGGAATGCAGCAAAAACAGTATTAAGAGGAAAGTTTATAGTGCTAAACACATACCTTAGAAAGTTAGACACATCTCAAATTAACGATCTAACATCACATCTAGAGGAACTAGAAAAATGAGAACAAACTAACCCCAAAGCTAGCAAAAGAAATGAAATAACAAAAACCAGAGCAGAACTGAATGAAATTGAGACCCCAAAACCATATAAAGAATCAATGAAACCAAAAATTGGTGTTTTTGAAAGGATAAATAAGGTTGATAGACTGCTAGCTAAATTAACAAAGAAAAAATGAGATTCAAATAAGCACGATCAGAAACAAGAAAGATGACATTACAATCAATCCTACATAAATACAAAAGATCTTCAGAGACTATTATAGATACCTCTATGCACAAAAACTAGAAAATCTAGAAGAAATGGATGAATTCCTGGAAACACATAATCTTCCAAGCTTGAATTAGGAAGAAATTGAAAACCTGAACAGACCAATATTGAGTTACAAAATTGAGTCAGTAATAAAAGAAAGCTACCAACCAAAAAAAAAAAAAAAAAAAAAAAAAAAAAAAAAAAAAAAAAGACCTGGACCACATGGACTCACAATTAAATTCTATTAGACATACAAAGAAGAGCTGGTACTAATTCTACTGAAACTATTTCAAAAATAAGGAGGAGAGACTCCTGCCTACCTCCTTCTATAAAACAACATCAACCTGATAACAAAACCTAGCAAAGACACAACAAAAAGAAAACTATAGGCCAATATTCCTAATGAATAAAGACACAGAAATACTCAACAAAATACTGGAAAACCAAATCCAACAGCACATCAAAAAGTTAATTCACCATAACAAAGTAAACTTCATTTCTGAGACGCAAGTTTTGCCTAATACATACAAATCAATAAGTGTGATTCACCACATAAACAGAATTAAAAACTAAAACCATATAATCATCTCAATAGACATGGAAAAAACTTTTGATAAACTTCAACATCCCTTCATTCTAAAAATACTAAACTAACTAGGCATTGAAGGAACAAACCTCAAAATAAGAGCTACCTATGACAAACCCACAGCCAACATCACACTGAATGGGCAAGAAATGGAAGCATTCCCCTTAAGAACTTGAATAAGACAAGGATACCCTTTCTCACCACTCCTATTTAACCTAGTACTGGAAGTGCTAGCCAGAGCAATCAGGTAAGACAAAGAAATAAAAGGCATCCAAAAAGGAAAATAAGTAAATCTCTCTTTGTGGACAACATGATTCTATACCTAAGAAACACTAAAGACTCCACCAAGCCTTCTGCAACTGATAAGTTACTTCAGTAAAATTAAGATACAAAATCAATGTACAAAAATCAGTAGCATTTCTATACACCAATGACATTCAACTGAAGGCCAAATCAAGAACACAGTCTCATTTACGATAGCCACACACACACACACACACACACACACACACCAAAAATCTAGGTATGCATCTAACCAAGGAGGTAAATGTCTCTACAAGGGGAACTACAAAACACTGCAGAAATAAATCATAGGTGACACGAACAAATGGAAAAACATACCATGCTCATGGATGGGAAGAACTAATATGAAAATGGCCATACTACCCAAAGCAATGTACACATTCAATAGCATTCCTGTCAAACTACCAATGTCACTTTTTACAGAACTAGAAACAGCTATGCTAATCTTCACTTGGAACAGCAACAACAAAAGAGCCCAAATAGCCAAAGCAATTCCAAGCAAAAAAAAAAAAAAAAAAAAAAGGAAAGAAAAGGAAAAAGAAACAATATGAGAGTTTTTACATTACCTGACTTCAAACCATACTATAAGGCTACAGTAAACATAACAGCATGGTACTGGTACAAAAACAGACATGTAGACAAATTGAACAGAATAGAGAACCCAGAAATAAAGCTGTACACCTACAGCTATCTTATTTTTAATAAAGTTGACAAAAATAAGCAAAGGAGAAAGAACTTCCTGTTCAATAAATTGTGTTGAGATAGCTGGCTAGCTATATGGACCCCTACTTTTTACCATAGACAAAAATTAACTGAAGATGGATTAAAAATTTAAATGTAAGACCTCAAACTAAAAAAATTCTAGAAGAAAACAACATTCTGGATATTGCGTTTGGAAAATAATTTATGACTAAGTTCTCAATTCAGTTGCAACAAAAGCAAAAAATGACAAGTGGGATCTAATTAAACTAAAGGTCTTCTACACAGCAAAAGAAACTATCAAAAGAGTGAACAGACAACTTCCAGAATGGGATAAAATATTTACAAATTATTCATTCAACAAGGGTCTAATATCCATCATCTACATGGAACTTAAATAGTTGAACAAGCAAAAAACAAATAACCCTATTAAAAATGGGCCAAAGATATGAACAGACACTTCTCAAAAGAAGACATACAAGTGACCAACAAACATGAAAAAATGTCCATCATCATTAATCATCAGAGAAATGCCAATCAAACTACAATGAGACACCATCTCACACCAGTCAGCGTGACTGTTATTAAAAAGTCAAAAACCAACAGATATGGGCAAGGCTGTGGAGAAAAGGGAACAGCTGATACACTGTTGGGGGAAATGTAAGGTAGTTCAGCCACTGTGGAAAGCAGTTTAGAGATGTCTCACAAAACTTCGAACTACCACTTGACCCAGCAATTCCATTATGGGGTATATATATCCAAAAGAAAATAAATCATTTTACCAGAAGACACCCACACTCACATGTTCATTGCAGCACTATTCACAATAGCAAAGCCATGGAATAAACCAAGGTGCCCATCAACAGTGGACTGGATAAAGAAAAATGTGGTATATATACACCGTGGAATACTACATAGCCATGAAAAAGAAGGAAATCATGTCCTTTGCAGCAACATGAATACAGCTGAAGTTCTTTACCCTAAGAGAATTAACACAGGAACAGAAATCCTTATCCTTGTTCTCACTCGTAACTGGGAGCTAAACATTGGGTAGTCATGCACATAAAGATGGCAACAATAGAAACCGGGAGTTTCTAGAGGGAGTGAAAGGGAAGGGAGAAAGGGTTTAACAAAAAAAGGAACTAACTATCACTTACTACACTCAATACCTGAGTGATGAGATCAGTTGTACCCCAAGCCTCAGCATCCTGCAATATATCCAGGTAATAAACCTGCACCTGTGCCCTACGAATCTAAAATAAAAGTTGAAATTATTTAAAAAATAAACAAATACACAAAATTTTAAAGCTACAGAAATCACAATTTTAGAATAAAGAATGTTTATTTTTTATTAAATTCAATGTAATATTTATTTTATTTAAGGCTGTTATAAAAAAATTTTAATAAGAGAAATATATATGCATAGATATATATGTGTGTATATACATCATCTTCAAACCATCCTAATGTTATACTCAAATCTTTGATTTTTCCCAGCATTTTCTCTTCCAGAGTGCTTAGTATTTTTGTTACCATGACAACATGTATTACGATTCCTTTTTTTTTTTTTTTTTTGACAGTGTTGCACTAAGGATTGGTTGAGAAAGTACAATAAAAACAGTCTTCCAGTTCTCTCATTTGATTATATATGTTCGTCTTCTTTTACACCTAAAGGAAGTTTTAAAACCCATCACGGGTTAACCAAATTTGCAAAGAAATGATTTTCTTGACGTGGAAATTTTATCCTGAAACATGGACTGAGTGAAAGGACGAGAGGCATTAGCTTCCAGTGAGTGGAAAAGGAAAGAAAACTACCTCCTTTAGGACAGAACTGTACCAGAAGGGAGCGGCGCTTTGCTTTCAGTGGAGCAGCAGAGCAGCATTTGGTACAAGTTGGGGGTATTTTTGAAAAATTCTATTATCTGTGTGGACAAGAAAGACACCAGTTGAATAGAACGAAAGGATTATCATATTCTTACATCTCACTATCTTCCTGTGAATTTGAGATGTGATTTAATCGAGGAGTGGTGAAGGGCACGTTATGAAACAGGAGACTGCTCCTTACTGGTTCATTTTGAAAAAAAAAAAAAAACTTTCTCTGCCCAGTTCTGTCAACTTTCATAAGCACAGATAACGGACCAGAAGCCTGCAACTGTATTTCCCACATAGCTGATGAGCAGTTATCAAATCAAAACAGACAAACCTGAACTCTTCAATGTGTCCTTTTATAAAGAAACCCTGGGAAACAATAAATAAAACATTAAGATATATCATAATTGCAAAAAATAGTATCACCGATAAACCTCCAATGGAAGTGCAAACATCATTTTCTCTGGACTTTTCTTCTGCTCTGAATTATGAAGATCGTACAGCTCAAGAAATTAGGACCATTCCAAAACTGCCTTTGGTAAAGAGACTTGGGAGTAAAATATTAGGGATTATTATTCATAATATCATGTCCATTTGTATTCTTTAGAAAAGAGGTCTGAGCATTTTCCAAACTTGAAAATATGGTTTGTTTTATGATTAAAAAAAGAACTATCACAGTTTATAATTCATAATACATTTTTCTAAAATTCTGCTCTGTGTTAATGAATTAAAATATACTGCAAGCTGTTTTGAAATGTAAAATGCCAAGTTACTGTGTAATATTATTAAATTCCAAAGATAGAAAAAAAAACAAGTAAGCATTTAACTCTCATTAACCTATAGAACCTGTTTTTGATTTTTTTATTCCCACAGTTGAATAAGTCAGATCTTCTGTCTTTTTTCTTTTCTTTTTCTTCTTCTTCCCTTTTTTTTTTTTTTTTTTTTTTTTAAGAGAGTTTTGCTCTTCTTGCCCTGGCTGGAGGGCAATGGCATGATCTTGGCTCACTGCAACCTCCGCCTTTTCAAGTGAGTCTCCTGCCTCAGTCTTCTAAATAGCTGGGATTACAGGGATGTGCCACCACGCCTGGCTAATTTTTGCATTTTTAGTAAAGATGGTGTTTCACTATGTTGGTCAGGCTGGCCTCTAACTCCTGACCTCAGGTGATCCACCCGTCTCAGCCTTTCAAAGTGCTGGGATTATAGACATGAGCCACCTCACCTGTCAGATCTTCTGTCTTGATAATAAACATTATTACATAAAAATATTTTTATATTTCTCTAGATTTGTTTTTAATAGGAAACAAATCATTAAACAGTAGCTATAGAAAAAAAAAAAAAAAGGATGCCGTAGAGCCAGACTTAGGCACATCATGATTCTGAAATTTGACAAGCCCAAGCACTTTCCTTTGTGTTGTCTGCCTCAATTTGAATGCAGGACAAAGAAAGGATAGTTTTGGAAGAGAAGAAAAGTGATTCAGTCCTTGTGGTACCTGTGAAAGCGTCAACCTAAATAACAAGCAGAGGGAAGTTATCCAAAAGGAAATGATATTTATTCAGGAATATGCATGTCATAGTAAACTATGTGTGTATTCAGGGAAGTAAAGGAAGATGAAAATGTTTAAAGAAATAATTGAGTAGAATTGTGTCATTGTTTTGGTATAAGCACGCCTTAGCCTACCTTAGCCCACCTCTGCCCTACCATGTGTGGGTTCTGTCCATGGGTGACTTTCTCCTAGGCAAAGCTTGGATTCTATGCAAGCAATACAAACAGAAAGGCCAATGTGCTTCTCTGTCTATCTCCCTGAATAGCATCATCTTACACAAGCCGTGCAGGCAAACATCATCCTCCCAAGACCAGGGTCTTTGCAGGCACCTTAATCTTCCAATTTTAGGACATATTAGGGTTTGGAGTGGTTTGGCAGAATGATGGCAGGGTTCCTCTGCTTTGGTGGACTCAGTGGCTATGTTCTTATCTCCAGGAAATTCCATTTGGATAAAAACCCAGTGGCACAGATTAATCTTAAATGCAAACTGTGAGAAGGTGTTCATGCCTTCTTTATGTTTCTCTGCAAAATATCCTGCAAATCTCCCAGCAGTTTCAAGCATTCTGCAGTATTTTTTTATTTTTATTATTATTATTATACTTTAAGTTCTAGGGTACATGTGCACAACGTGCAGGTTTGTTACATATGTATACATGTGCCATGTTGGTATGCTGCACCCATTAACTCATCATTTACATTAGGCATATCTCCTGATGCCATCCCTCTCCGCTCCCCCCTCCCCACAATAGGCCCCGACGTGTGATGTTCCCCTTCCTGTGTCCAAGTGATCTCTTTGTTCAATTCCCACCTATGAGTGAGAACATGCAGCGTTTGCTTTTCTGTTCTTGCAGTAGTTTGCTGAGAATGATGGTTTCCAGCTGCATCCATGTCCCTACAAAGAACACGAACTCATCCTTTTTTATGGATGCATAGTATTCTATGGTATATATGTGCCACATTTTCTTAATCCAGTCTGTCACTGATGGACATATGGGTTGATTCCAAGTCTTTGCTATTGTGAATAGTGCTGCAATAAACATACGTGTGAATGTGTCTTTATAGCAGCATGATTTATAATCCTTTGGGTATATACCCAGTAGTGGGATGGCTGGGTCAAATGGTATTTCTAGTTCTAGATCCTTGAGGAATCGCCACACTGTTTTCCACAATGGTTGAACTAGTTTACAGTCCCACCAACAGTGTAAAAGTGTTCCTATTTCTCCACATCCTCTCCAGCACCTGTTGTTTCCTGATTTCTTTTTTTTAAATAATTGCCATTCTAACTGGCGTGAGATGGTATCTCATTGTGGTTTTGATTTCTGCAGTGTTTTTTAAGCTTAACTCCTTGTAGTCCACTGGTCTTGTTACAGACAGCATCTTTCTTCTGTGCTTCTGTACCATGTTGTAATTTGCCATGATATGGGCTCCAATCCTAGCCTAGGGTTTCACCAGCCAAAAAGAAGAATGTGTTTCACAAAGAAACTGAGAAATTTCAGATGACCCCCAAGTACAGTAAGTCCAAGTATCAAGATACACAGTTCAGGGGTAAGACAAACATCTTCTCTTTTTCCATAATTAAGTTTAATTTATATTTAGAGTCCCAGTTCCACTAATGGTAGAAACCACTACCAGCCCCAAATCATGACATTGTTAAAGTTTCCTGTAACTTAGATGCAATGTGAGGGTAAGTATTTGGCTTTAACTTCCAATATAAGACAGATATAACACTATGTAGAAAATATCAGAAAAAAAAATCTATTTTATTCTATTGGCATGTAGTTACTACACAAGGTGTTTTAAAACCAAACGAAGGTTGGGAATGAGAGGAGTTCTATAATAACAAATTTCCATGCACACTGAACAATTTTAAAGCTATATACGGGAAATGATATGATGTATTAAACATATGATATGTAAAATATTTTAATCTGCCTGCTGGTGGCTATTAACAAGAAATAGTAAACCTGACCAAAATAATTAGACTAGATCATTGCTGTAACATGGATTATTATTGCATCAACAAATTCATACTGCAGGTCAAATCATACAGCCTGAAGAATAACAATGATGAATAAAGGAACAAACTATAATGATGCTGAGTTATGAAATGAAAAATCTACCAACATCATGGTGTAAATGTCTTTTAAACAAGTATTTGCTAATGGAATTGAACTAGGGAATACTAGGGGAAGTAAGTTGGACATGTCCAGCATCCTCAGGGAAGACAGAATAGAAGGACTGTGAATGAATGTGTAGGGCTTCCACCTGAAGGAGAAATAGACCCCTGGGCCCAAGACTGAATATTGTGACCTTGCAAAGCTTTCTGGGCCTGCAGACTGTTGAATGCTAAGTGTGGTGCTAGACACAGCAATACCTTCAACATACTTTCTGTTGGTTCTGTGCTACATAATTGTCCCCAAAGTCTTTTCTGTGGAAAACTGAGTTTGTGAGGGTCTTGAAAAGAAGCTACATGGTCAAATAAGTCTAGGATGCATGGCAGTGCTCTTAGCCCACATGGCACAGTGAGAAGGGTTCTGATGTAAAATCCAGGTCAATATCCTTCAACTTGGTATTTACCAGATTTTTGGAGCATTCAGCCTTTTTTTTTTTTTCAGTCACATTTAGCATCCTTTAGAACTGATATTCTGAGGAGCACCCTGGAAATGCTGATCTTGTTCTACATTTCAAGCTAATAGGCAATTTTTTTAAGTAAGTTTATAGATTTTACCTTTAACTACTGTATAGTTTTATGTATAAAATTTTCAGCAGAATGAGAACCAGTGGTTAATAGCAACTTGAACACTCAAGGAAGCATTTATTTCTCAGGAGGACTATTCTGTTAGATCACTGACAACTCAAGTTCTTGATTATCCTAGATGCCATCCTGGTGTGGCTCTGAGGAACCAATCTGTCTTCACCCCTGTTGATATGCTTTCCAGGGTACTGCAGCTCTCTGACACACAAAGTAAAAGTGTTACTGAGAGCTTCAGTTGCTTCTGCTCCCTAAGAAAGCTGAAATGCTTCATGAGAAAAGGAAATGTCCATGCCACTCCTTCCACATTCTGATGCTGAGGAATGCTGGGAGGACAGCTCTTCATGGAAAAGGGCACACCAAGCGTCTTTGAATATAGGGAAAGAAGAAACCTGGGACTGAATATGGAGCGTAGACTAGACGGGTTTTATTTGCTCCATGTAACAGAGAGGAAATTGGAGAATCATAAAAGGAAGAAAGAAGGGAGCTTTGAAAGAGGGCACTGGCTGTGACCAGTGGAAGAGGGACTGAAAGGTTTTTTACAACAAGAGTGTAAAATATTCTATTTTAATTTATTTACACTAGTGCATTGTAAATATTCTTCCAACTCTTTCATAATCTTCCAAGAACTCCATCCACAAGCCTATGCATACTTCTCAATGTTGTCCTAGTTGATGCCTGAGCCTGAATAAATAGAAGTGGAACCTACCCTCTGCTTTTGGGTCCCTGCATACAGAACCAGAGAAGTTGACTGAGACTGGATGGAGCTCGGGCCAGAAGTGACCAATTAAAATATACTTAACTTCATAAGGAGGCGGGCTGGGAAAAGCTCTACCCAAGCCGACCAAAGCTTCAAAGGGCCAGGTGTATCTTAAGAGGCAGCGTACCAATAAAAGTTCAACTTAGTGCTGATCATCAGAGAAGTGCAAGATAAAGCAAGTACTTTTGACTTATCAGAGTCAGGAAGAACATTTTAGTGCTAGTATCAAGTATGAGTGTGAGCGAAGAGCAGAGAGGACAGAGCCCTGTTCTACTTGGCTGCTGAAAGTGTACATTTGCAACTTTGTAAAAAGAATTGGGTAATGTGTATCAAAAATCTTAAACATAACTGTGTGTGTTAACTTGGGAATAGTAAATTAGCTACAGAACAGAGAATCACTTAAAATCTGTGGGCATTCTTACATTTTACAGAATTATTTGTAAGAACAAAAATAGATATACTCTAAATATTTAATAAAGGAAATTGATTAAAATACTCATTTTGCAACAACACAAAATTTCCCTTCTGTCCTTCCCTCTCCTCTCTTCTCCCCTTATCTCTCCACATATACATGTGTATGAGAGTGCATGCATACACTCACACTAATGAACAATATTCTATTTTGGAAAATATTAAACATATTCAAAAGTTTATTTTTAAAAGTTGGGATCACCAGACATTTTATGGAAGAATATTTAATTGTTAAGTAAAAAGGACAGGTTCTATTCCAGAGAGACCAGTAATACATTATAGCATGTAATTGTATCCACAGTATGAGATTATGGGAGATTTGCATATTTTTTATCTTTTTTCTGTATTTTCCAAATTTTCAAAAATTATCCTGTACTATTTTTCCACTTGTCAATAAATCAAGTAAACACACATCAGACTCAGGCACAAAAGAGAATTCGGAGTAGTATTGCTAACTTTATTCTTTAGATCATTAAAAAAACTTTTTAGATTTTTTTTATCATGTTTAATTTTTAATTTTTAATTTTTTTTTTAGAGATGGAGACTCACTATATTTCCCAGGCTGGTCTTGAGCTCCTGGGCTCAAGTGAGCCTCCCATCTTGACCTCCCAAAGTGCTGGGATTACAGGCATGAGTCACCACAATGGTCTTTTACGAAGAAACGGGATGTGAACCTTGAAAGGGAAGTGAAGTTTGACTTAATACAAGACTGACTGAACCTCAGGCTTTCATTTGATCAATCATATTTGGGGACAGTGTGCAGTTTCAAGAAACACAAATGCAAAGATAATCTAAGGGAAATGCACTGTGGACATATTTTTTATTCCAAATCTAATATGTTTTGACCTCACTAGCAGGCTGCATTTTAAAAAGGAGAAATACTTGTATATAAAGTAATCTTTATTTTTCATAATCAAAAGAATGTCTGTTTTATTTCAGACTATCCTAACCCACACTTATGGTCTACAGCTAACCAAGGAAACCCTGGAAACAGGAGGAGGAGGAGGAGAAAAGAAGAAACAGCTGCCTTGGGATTAAAGAGTAAAGAAAATAAAGGCAGACACCAAGGCAAAGACCTGTGCCTCCTCTTGCACAGTAAGCATTTCCTTCAGCAATCAACTAATGTTTAAATGAAATTATTTAAGGCAGTTGATCTCCATTTATTCAGCCTTCTCTGTAAAATGGTTTTTATTCTGGAATCTCATTAAGTCACATGAACAGCTGCACCAAGTTGTTATGGCAACAGGAATTTTAAAGGTAAATTAATTTTGCTACAAGGTGTTATTAAGACCAGGTAAGGGTGGCCTTGAATAATAATGGCTCCTCTCTGCTCTGCAGAGCATGACAGCTCCCACTGAGCTGCAAGAGCTGCAATGGAGGAGAAACATCCTTGATTTATTGTCATCTCTTAACAATTCTTATAGGAAATGTGACCATAAATTGTGTTGGTTTTACTGCGAATTTGTATATCCCACTTTTAACCCTCCATAAAATTATAGATTGAAGGAGTTCTTCAGCTCATCAGTCCATTGGTTTCTGATGAACTTATACAGGAGGAACTACCATTTAGACAGTTTCCCTTGTGAAATGACAATATATTCCTAGAGAGCTTTATGTTGTGGAAAAATGTGACCTTTTGATTTTAGAGAAAGAAGGTGGAAAAAGTCTCAAACCTAAATTTACATTACATCTAAGTGAGCACGCAGATGAAAAAAAATTCAGCAAGTGGCTTCTAAGTTGGGATCAGAGGGAGAGAGAAGCTCTGAGTTTCATCTGCACAAGTCCTATAAAACTGTTCCAAATTTTGGATTCCCTACGTTTGTATTTTCCAGTGTCCGTTTTTGTTAGTTTTGTTTTGTTTTTGTTTTTGTTTTGACTTTTGACACGAGTCCTAGAAAAGTCTTCCACGGTCAAGTAATTACGGGCTATCGTTCATAACACAGGTCACAGAGCAATTTCGCAGGTGAGAAGCCCTGCCAAGTCCTGCTAAAAAGAACTCATCTTGATTGTTTTTAACCCAATATTTTACAGACACTTTTTGTCATGGAATGTTTTTAAAATATGTCCTTAGTTTTCAGTAAAATTTATTAACATCAGGTGGACCTACTTTGAGAAATGCTCCTTAGATTAAAATCTGGAGGTCAAAATTACTGAGTTAAACATGGCTACTATACTTGAAAAATCACTTCAAGTTGAGGAATATCTGTTTTCCTTTAACTAAATTCTAATGCTAATAGGACCATTACCTCTTCTGCTCCTTCTTCTAAATTTTGTATTATGTGTCAAACACTAACCTAACAGTTTTGCATGAGCTATTTGATAGAGTCTGACCACATCCTCTCTACTAGTGCAAAACACACATGTGTGCTTACATGTTCAGGGCACACATACATGAACATGCACATATATGCACCAACACATGCCCACATATATATTCCAAGAAGAAAAAGGGGTGGAAAAAATGGCTACTCTGTTTATTTCCAAGCAGTGTGTTTCAGCGTGAAGAAAAAACTCATCACTAACCCTGCAAGAGTTCTATAAGATAGCAATCTGAAATTTCTGGGAGTGAAGCTGAAACAATAAAGAAGGCAGCAGAGCAAGTGAAGTGGTTGAGATGCAAGGGGAGGGATCAAAACATGGTGCCCTCTTTCTCTGAAAAAGACTGATGAAATCCACGCAGGGCTTGGCACCTGGCTGGCAGGGGCAGATAAATGGTTTGTAAACTTTCATAGAGACATCACCAGCAGGAATCTAGCCAAAACCAAACAAACAAAAATAAAAAGACAAAAAACAGTAGTGTGACATTTTCCTTCCTTCACGGACATGTTGGTTCAGGATTTCTAATCCATTTTTCTTAAAATCTGTCCAGGTCATCTGTCCTTGTTAAAATGTACACTCAGCATATTATACATCTGAAAGAAAAACTAATTTGAAAAACTGACTTGAACAAGCATCAGACCAGTAATAGAAAATTATTTCCCATGAGATTCCTTAAAGAACTAAAAGTAGATCGATCTACCATCCCACTCCTATGTATCTACCCAGAAGAAAAGAAGTCATTACATGAAAAAGATACTTTCACAAATATGTTTACAGCACCACAACTCACAATTACAAAAATATGGAACCAGCCCAAATGCCCATCAATCAATGAGTGGATAAAGAAAATGTGATATATATTACTAAGCCATAAAAAGGAATGAAATAATGGCATTTGCAGCAACCTGGATGGAATTGGAGATCATTATTCTAAGTGAAGTAACTCAGGAATGGAAAGCCAAACATCCTATGTTCTCACTCATAAACGGGAGCTAAGCTATGAGGACACAAAGACGTAAGAATAATACAAAGGACTTTGGGGACTTGGGGGAATGGGTGGGAGGGAGTGAGGGATAAAAGGCTATACATTGGGTACAGTGGACACTGCTCAGGTGATGGGTGAACTGAAATCTCAGAAATCACCACTAAAGAACTTATTCATGTGACCAAGCACCACCTGTTTCCCAAAAACCTATTGAAAAAAAAAAAGTTATTTCCCATGAATATCTGTGCACATTTAAAACATATGCATAAGATTATATTAATATTCCTTACACCCACACCTTTTGAGACCACTAGAAAGATTTAGGAAAAAAAAAAAAGGAAATTCAGACAAAAGTGGCTTTTCAAGCTGAGTCCTCAAAGTAACAAGAAGTAGCATCCTCTGATCACTTAGCAATAAGTTCCTGTAGCTCCTTTTTGCACCAGGTAGTCAAATAGGGACAATTGGTACTGCCAGGGACCAGGCTACATTTTGGGTGCTGACAGGAGCAGCATCAGTAGGCGCAAGTGAGGAAGCTCATTGGGTTCGTGTGACGCAGCCCATGAAACGGATGAAGCAAGAGGACCCCCTGGTCAGGGCAGGGCATCACATTGGGAAGAGCAGGCAGTGCAGGGTCAGGCTGGTGAACAGAGGGGATGAGCCAAATACAGGCAAAGCAGAAGCAAATACAGGCAGGTGTAAACCCAAGCACTGTACTCGGCCTCTTCAATATGGATTGCAAAACAACAGTATTAACTGGGGCCCGCTATAGACAAGACACTCTGCTAGGAGAAGGGGATACGTAGAGGCAACAAGACAAAACACCTGCCTTACAGAGAGGGTACCGACTAACTGATGTGCTGCATAATGATCACTCATCAGTGAAGGACTGCATATTCTATGGTGGTCCCATAAGATTTTAACACCATATTTTTACTGTATCTTTTACATGTTTAGATATGTTTAGATACACCAATACTATTGTGTTCCAATTGCCTACAGTATCCAACACAGTCATATGCTTTCCAGGTTTGTAGTCTAGGGGCACAGGCTACATCATACAGCCTAGGCATGTAGTAGGCTATACCATTTGATGTGTGCAAGGACACTCTGTGATGCACACACAACAACACAATCACCTAACAGCACAATTCCCAGAACGTGTCCCCAACATTAAGCAATGCATGACTGTAGCTGCAAAGGGTAATATAACAACTGAAAGCAGTGGGTGGCAGTCAAGAGTTCTAAGAAGTCCGAGGTGAAAGTGCTCTGTGAATAGATCGCTGGTCTCCTATTTTGCTTTTTGAGCCCATCTGTGCTGTGTTTTTGGAAAAATGTTGTCAGTCCTAACTCCAACACACTCAGTGCATTTGGAGCAATTCACTTCTGGTGAAGAGAGAAAATATCATATTCTGTAGGTGAGATTTTTTTTTCTCCATTCTCTGGTTATTCATTATCCAACAAAATGAAGTTTTAGAATTTAAGTTAATGACCATTTATTGTGGACCTAGCTTACAGAGTGAAGGGACAGATGAGTAAAAGAACCTTTGCCCTCAAGAGTTAAGAAGCCTGAAGCACAACAGAAGTACAAAAAGGGACTGCCAGAGAGCTCAGATGAAACGAGACGCATAATGAATGAGCCTTCGGTGGGGTACACAGGGGATTACGTGGGAGGGCACGGGAAACTCTTAATGGAGAAGTCAGCCTTCAGATGATCCTTCAAGGCAGATGGTCACCAGGAGAAGAGATCCCCAAGGATGAGCAATGCCAGTACCTGAGGCCAGATAGCCCAGAAGGGCTGGTGCTAGGGGGAACAGCAGTCACTCTGTTTGTTGGAGCCCGGGAACTCTTGTACAGAAGCAATGGCTGCACCACATTGCAGGAAACCTCCAAAGCCACACAGGGTTCATCTGCTTTTCAAAAGGCAAAAAAGGACCGGTGGGAAGTTTTTGAGCCAGAAAGAGACAACATCAGTTGTATCTAAAGCAAAATATTTTTAACATGGTGCAAGGTTTCTAGATAAATCAGGGAACTGGATAATGAGTCAGAAAGAGTGGCAGGAGGATGTCAGCATCGCAGAGGTGAGAGGTGCCCTGACCTAAGTGGAGAGAGAGGAACCGGCTTTTCTATCTCTGTTTTATTCGTAAAAGAAACTCCTTGCTAATATCACATCCTGCACTCAAATTTTTTTTTCATTAAATCACTGCTCGGGTTAGACATTATATGGCATGTAATGAGAATGGTAAAATGCTTTGTTCTTATTATTGTAATTTCAGTAACAAATATGGAATGAAACAACAAAATGGCCTACACAATAAAAAATAATTGTTAACCCATTTTACTAGCTCTGTGGCCAAATTATATTTTTGTAAATTACAGTTCCAGTGGAGGCAAATGTGCTCACAAGTTCCTTGTTAACAAGGTCACCAGTAGAATTTGAATATTTTCCACAGCTGTTGCTCTCACACCTAAAGAGGGAAACAGCTCCAGCTATGTAGGGCAAGTGAACGAGAATGCTAATGAGTCTAACAGATTGGTTCAAAATAGAAGCATAAACCTTCAATTCATGAGGACACGACAGTTACGAAACCAAAGCCGAGGAGTTGGTCTGTGTTGAGGAATTCAACACTGCAACATCGTTCGAATGTTTGACATAGTTCTTGACCCAGGCTTGGCAAAATTTGTCCACTATAAATAGAGGAATGAGGGAAAAGGTTATGAGAGACCATATAACTCTATAAACATGAATTTCACTTCTAGAAGAATCCATAAAGAATACATTGAAAACATGCTTCGTGAACGCTCTTTCACTGACTTACTGTATAAAGTGTATTAGCAGCAGTATCATGTTCTATATGGCAGAGCTAAAATTGCAAATTCGCGACGATACAAGTGATATTAGGTCATTAAGACAATAGAAATTAATTTGATGAGAATCAATTGCTTGATTTACGAAATCAATTGGTTTACTATTTTGTTTGTTTAAGAGGAGATGAAATAAACTCCAATCACACTCCTAAATGATAAATCTTTATTGTTGCTACACTTTTCCATTCTATCTGCATTGAGAAACTAGTTTTTGGAACTCACTGTAAGAGCTATAGAATGGGAACAGGCTGAATCACTGAGTAAGAGGGAAAACGGTTTTGCACAAGGAAGACGTGCGAGTGGAAGATCTGACGTGGTTTGAAAAACCATGGGGCTTTGACAACATACTGAGGCGTGGAGGAAATGCCACCAAATTCCTACCAAAGCACACTCTGAACGTCGACATTATACTAAAGCGAATAACAAACAAGGGGCAAGAACTTGCAGGCACCGCCCAATTGCATTAAAGTCTGACAAATTCTGGCTCCCAAAGAATTCCTTGGGAAATACATTGAGATGATGATTCTCAGACCAATTCCCTAGCATTCAGGGGAAAAGAAAAGTTTTTTAAAAATCCCAAAATTAAAAGCCAATGCCTTTAAAGGCTCCAGGCATTAATTTGAGATGTCACACTTTCTGAAGCCAGACTTGGTGCTTTTTGGTATATTGGGCACAGAGTCTCACTGGTACTAAGCTTATTTGATGCTTCGGTGTGTTGGGCACATAGCTTGCCCTGGTATGTAGCTTATTTGTAAGTTTCTATAAATTGTTGCAAGTCAGCTGTAGGAAAAGCAGGCATCTTGAGAAGTCCTGGTAAGTATTCCAGAGTTCTAGGCTTCCACTAAAAAATAAAAAAAATAAAAACTTAGTCCTGAGTCTTGTGAAAAAGACAAATGGAGATTATCATTTAGCTACCTAAGGAGAGAATAAAGAACACAAATTATTATCCTAAAATACTAGTGATGATTTACCTAATTAATCTTTGACAGCTTGAAATGTGTCCTCAGCAATGGTAATGTGATAGTGTGTGCTCAAGGAACACTAGATTAATGAAGCACAGATATAAAAATTGCATCTGTTAGATTATGTAATTCTCTCTGAGTAATTTTAATTACCGGGTATTTCAGGACCTTCCAAATCTTAGAACAAAAATGTCTTATTTTATTTTTAAGAAAACTTACTTTGAGTTTTCCATCATGTTAAGTATTTTACTCATCGAGACCTTTTTTAAATTGTAAGACTTTTTTTTTTCCTTCTCTGATTTTGGCAGCATGGGGGAAGGAAGGTAAATGAACACAGATAAATTATCTAACAATTTGTTTTCGTTTAACATCCAACAAGGGAGAGATTTGTTTCCTCTCCAGATTTTAAGAGATTTAAATAGGGTCGTTTATGTTCAGCTCAGTTAAGCTACTGATGATCATTCTGTTCTCTTGGCAGTAAAGTGTCCTCAGCCTATTATTTCTTTAGAACAATAAAATAGCCCGGGCTGCCCAAGCCATCATCCTACAATGGGTGGAACCATGCATAGATTATTAGCATACGCCCACACTTCTGCCTCTGTTAGATCATGGCAAGGAGGCCTGACAGCATAGACCTGCTTCTTGATAGAACAAAATAAAGAAGGCTAGCTCGTTCATGACAAGATCATTTATTAAGAACATATTCAATACTTAACAATTGCAAGTCTCGGGACATTTATAAAATAAAATAGACTTACACTCCTTAAAGTCGTCCCAGGAGAATTCTTCCACTGAAGGCTAAAGTGATCCTCAAGCCCCTCGCTCATGGGGAAGAGAGAGTTAAGTCATAACTGAGATGAGAACATCGGTCAGTGGCATTGTGAAATGGATGTGCGTGTTAGTGTAAAGGGCATCACTTAGTTCATTTCCATCTGGCCAGTGTTTATTCTGTGCTTTTTGTATAAGGCAAGAGTGCAAAGAGGTATGACCAGTCCTCTAGGAATCCCTAGACAGTTAAAAATTTTTGTCAAAACAGAGGATAATTCTTCCAGCAATGTCCAACTAGCTGGCTTCTGACTCACCTTCCAACTCAAAACAGTGAAACATACTATGTGTTAAATGTATCAACAGATACACACACACAATTAAAATCTGTTTGAAACTACAGCGCTTCCAAAGTACAAACCTCAGATTCCATAATTAAGAAAACTGAACACCAGTTAAAATTTCAGTTTCAGATAAGCAATAGGTAATGTTTAGTATATGTATGTTCCAAATATCGCATGGGACACGTGTCAAGAGTGATTAATATCTCTCTGATGTTTCAATGTGACTTAGTGGCACACATTTGCCCACAGCAAAGCAGGGAGAACCTGAGGGGCTACTTTTCAGGACATCCTGACAGACAGGGCTTATTTTCCCTGCAAGGCACCTGTTGATTCTAAGCACGGCAGCTTAGAACCAGAGAGGCCAAGTGAGATTGCAAAACACCTGCGGAACTCAAGGGACACAATTTGACTGTGCCGGCCCACCAAGGAATACGGCCTTTATTCAACACTCCTTTGGCTAAGGTGTTAGGAATAAGGAGTGCTGTGAGTTTCACTGCATCCTCAAAAGGTGATTTAAGTCCTAATCCCTGTAGCCTGTGAATGTGACCTTCTTCGCTGATAGGGTCTTTGCAGACGATCAAGTTAAGATGATCAGAATGGGGCCTTCTCCAATACTATGGTGTCTTTATAAAATGGGCAGATTTGGACACAGACAAGCACATGGGGAGAGCACCACATAAAGATGAAGTCAGGCATGGGGTGAGGCTTCCAGACATCAAAGAGTGTCAGCAAAACCCCAGAAGCCAGGAGAAATGCCTGGAGTATTCTCCCTCACACCTTCAGGAGAAATCAGCCCTGCCAATGACAGAGAATATATTTCTGCTGTTCTAAGCCACCCAGTTTCAGTAACTTTGTCATGGCAGCCTTGGGAAACTAAAACAAGGGTCAACTGGAGGCTGCGCTGCCCTAGGAGGGTTGAGGTCCAGCTCACTCCATGGCTGCAAATCCTGTCTAAATCATCTCCATTTGCCAAGTGCTCCCAAACATCCAGCTTGTCAGAAACCAAAAATAAGCCATCCTAGGAGGAGTACAGTAATATTCAAGGCCTCAGGATATTGCTACATACGCATGTTCAGCACCATATCAAAGCAACCAGGCGTAGAATAAAACAAAACGGAAACTACAACAACAAAAGAAAGAAGTTATGAAAAGAAGCTCAAAATAATGAATCCTCAGGAAAATAAACACACTGAAATCATCATATTATCCCTTCGCATCCTTACCAAAATGTCTTTAATTTAAAACCCTGAAGATGGCAGGTGTTGGCTAGCGTGTGAAGCAGCTAGGGCTCTGCCTCTCAGACTGTAAACTGGTGCGAGTATTCTGGAAAAGTGTTTAGCGTTATCTACTAAGTTTTAACATACTCACTTCCTGTGCCCCAGCAACTGCATGCCTCGGCTTATCCTCCACACAAATGTGCACGTATGTGCACCAAAAGACACAAACATAGATATCCATAGCAAGATTGTTCATAATGGCTCCCAAATAGAAACAACCGACACGGTGAAACTCCGTCTCTACTAAAAAATACAAAAAACTAGCTAGGCGAGGTGGCGGCCCCTGTGGTCCCAGCTACTCGGGAGGCTGAGGCAGGAGAATGGTGTAAACCTGGGAGGTGGAGCTTGCAGTGAGCTGAGATCCGGCCACTGCACTCCAGCCTGGGCGACAGAGCCAGACTCTGTCTCAAAAAAAAAAAAAAAAAAAAGAGTAGTCAAATAGAATTCCATACACCAATGAAAAGGAACATACTCAAGATGAATACAGCAACATGAGTGAAGCTTTCAAGCATGGCATTCAGCAAAAAAGTCAGAAAGAAAGCTTTACGTATTAGGTGATTCTATTTACATAAAATTTGAGATGATAAAAACTAACTAGGGCATTAGAGACCTGGAACAGAGCTCACCTTTTGGAAGCAAGGTGGACAGAATGCCAAGAAAGGAGTACTTCTCTTGCATGGATGGGTTTTATTTCTTGACTATAAAGGTAGCTATACCATTGTGCTTACTTGGTGATAGTTTGTCAAGCTATACACTTATGACTTGAGTAATTTTTATATGTTTTTACAGTTACAATTTTGAAAAGTATTTTTCGTTTTCGGCTTCCATAGGTTTCAGAGGAACAGGTGATATTTGGTTACACGAATAAGTCCTTTGGTGGTGATTTGTGAGATTTTGGTGCACCCATGTCCCAAGCTCACCCAATTTGTGGTCTTTTATACCTCACCCACTCACCCGTTTCCCACCCCTTCCCCAGAGTCCCTAAAGTCCACGGTGTCTTTTTTTTTTTTTTTTTTTTTGAGACGGAGTCTCACTCTATTGCCAAGCTGGAGTGCAGTGGCACAATCCACCTCCCGGGTTCAAGTGATTCTCCTGCCTCAGCTTCCCAAGGAACTGGGACTTAGGCATGTGCCATCATGCCCAGCTAATTTTTTGTATTTTTAGTAGAGACAGGGTTTCGCCATGTTGCCCAGGATGGTCTCCATCTTTTGACCTCAAGATCCGCCCGCTTTGGCCTTCCATAGTGCTGGGATTACAGGCGTCAGCCACCGCGCCCAGCCCATTGTGTCATTTTTAGGCCTTTGCATCCTCATAGCTCAGGTCCCACTCATGAGCGTCTCAGCCTCCGACTGATTGGATGAGACAAATGTATACATTAGGGAATGCAATCTATTGCACTCAGAGTCCACTGATTGAAGTATTAATCTCATCCCAAAACACCCTCCAAGTTGATACATAAAATTAACCATTGCAACAAACAATGGATTAAAAAATGTTACAGGATGGTGGGCATTGTGAAGCACTGAGTTTTATGGAATTTGAGATATACTTCAGCGATAGTACTTCCAAACTGAATAAACCACAGGGATACCAAGCTTTAATGCAGCAAGTCAAAATGTACTGGGTTGTTTTACCAGAAGCTAACACCTTTCTAGAGGTGACAAATATTATCGGATTCTTGTTTACCATTTCAGAGCTATTTTATCTACACAAGAAGACAATTATTTTCTCCTTTCTTGCACAATGGTAGTATACTATATTTGCTATTTTGCATAATGCTTCTTTCTTAACAGTATAAAATAAGAGATAATTTTATATTTTGACCAAAATATAAATAGTTTAAACATTCTTTATAACTACATAGTATTTGTAATTTTCATAATATCTTTAAATACCAACCTAGTCATAAACATTTTGATTATTCCCAGTCTTTTGCTATCACCAAGAATGTTGCAATAAATAATCTTCTAGATAATTTATTTCAAATGTGTATGAATTACATCTATTGGGTAAATTCTTAAAAGTAAAAATACTAGGTAAAATGATACAATATTTGTGACTTTTATGCTATTATGAAATTTTCTTTCTAAAGGTGCATCTATTTGCACTCTATTGGTGATGTAAGAGAGTTTCTATTTCCTCTATGTGTATTAAACTGTTTGTTCTTTACCTATGTGGTTAATAGAATATACTTCCATGAGTTTTAATTTGCATTTCTATTATTATAAATGAACTTGAGTATATTTTCTGTTGCATAAGATCTGTTTGGATTTCCTGTCTTTAAACAATCTGATCATAAAATGTGCCCTTTTATCTATTGAGTTGTTGGCATTTCTAATTGATTTTCAGGAACTCTTTATATATTTATGAAAAGAGTCCTTTGTAAAATGAGTCAAAAGTGTTTTTTCTAGTTTATCATTTGTGTTTTGACTATGGCTGTTTTAAGCATGCAGATAGCTTTTGTTTTATGTAGCACAACTCAATCATCCTTATTTTTCATAACTCAAATTTTATATTCCATTGAAAAAGACTTCCTCATTCCAAGATTACTTTAAAATTATCTTCAGGTAGTTTCTTCTTATAGACTTATTTATGTTTTGCATCTATATCTTGGATTCATCTGAAACTTATTCTACTCTAAGGCATGAGGTAGGAATTCAAATTTATCTGTGAAGGACATTCAACAATCTCATGAAACAATTCATGAGCGTATTTACCTTTTTTACAATTGTTAAGTAATTATCATTTGAAAAAATATATAATTTCCAAATACAACTATAAACTTTGTAGCACTTTGAAATGTACTGGTAGAGAGGTAAACATGTGTGTGAGCTATTCGACATTATGTATTAATTTATGGCCTCCTTTTTAACTCAATGCATCCACTCATCCCCATATACATTCTCTTAAGGCCTGTGTGGATGTGGATGACACAAATTGGCAATCACTGCCACAGCCTCTCTGCGTCACATGGTGCATGACGTTAACTCTTCTCCTGTTTTCCTGTCCTCTAACTTTTCATCAGTATCTGGTCATCAGTGAGTATGACTCATCGTGACATAAAAGGCAACCATCACTGTTATTTTATCGTACTTTTAAAGTAAGAAGGGGAAAAGGTATTTGAAACCAGATTATCAAAGAACAGCAGAGACCCAGCATCATCATCCCTTCAGGAAGGAACTCAATTATATCCCATTAAAAATCCCAAAGCTCTCTTGAGATTGGGGCATATTAACACAACTCAAAGTTCGTTCAAGGTGTATTTCTAACTATTTTATTATATATAATCTGATTTTATCTTTAAAAATATGTGTTTGGTAGTTCAGGAAGGGCACCTGGGAAACCATGGAAGTGACTTTGTGGGGAGGGAAACTGAGAGTTCCACCTGGGAATCGCATTCCTGAGATGTCCTTTAGTCACATAGATGGAGATGTCAAGAAGAGATGATTTAAGGCAACAGGGCTGGATAAAATCACGTGGAAAAAAGCCAAGCTGGGAAAGATAGGTGGTCCCAAGACCAAACTCTGGGGCTGGGTGGAGTAGAAGCCTGCAAGAGAGACTGTGCGAGGTCAGATCCCACCGTCGAGGAACAGAAGGGGGCACCGAGGACTCAAGTGGGAGGCCGTGAGAGAGGGGCCGCTGGTGCTGATTGCTGGCTGCAGCCAGAGAGCAGGATGCGGATGGAGAATGCTCAGGTGAAGGTCTCAGTGATGGTGAGCCTGCAGGCCAGATGCTGCTGGAGAGGGATTTGAAGTTGGCGAGGAGAGACAGCAAGATTAGCCCATCATTCCAAAATGATTGCGTGATGGTCTGGGTGAGAAGGTGGGCTGGACAGGAGGGAGCTTCAAGGTAGGTCATTTTGTTTGCAAGACCTTACAGACCATAAAGGCAACAGGAAATGAAGACAGGGCTGCTGGGTGGTGGGAATCACTCAGGTGGGATCTTTGAGTATGACTTTACATGAAAGCCTGGATGACTTTGTCCTCCCATGACCAGCTGTCTGGTCTAAAGAGAGGGAACATGGTTGGGTTTAACCAGAAATAGAGATTTTCCAGGTGAGGGGCCAGTCTTTAGTGAGAGGGAGATGTTCTTAAGTGTGGGAGATATTATAACGCATCTCAGAGAAGCTGGGGGTTTTGAAGGAGAAAGGAAGAGAAGAGATTTAGAGATGTAGACTCATGCTCGTTCTCTCTCTCTCTCTCTCTCTCTCTCTCTCTCTCTCTCTCTCTGTCTGTCTCTTTTGTAAAGGGGAACAAATCCAAATAAGCTTATGGTCTTATTCTACAAGATTCAAAAGAGTGGCTGACCCAGATGTCCCTTAAGCTTCTATAGTCCACCATACTCACAGATTTATTCCTACCCTGTTATGACAGTCTCTCAACCGTGAGTTATACCAAGGGATGCTTTATCACTAGATGAAGATGAAATGCCAAATTCTGTAACCCACTGACAGTAAAATTTTCAATCCAGCAGTTTTGTAGACTGTACTCTAAGTACATTCTAATTTGGGAAATAGAATAAGATCATCTTACATAAATTTCCCATCCATTCAGTACACCGTTTTCTATGTCTGAACTGTGATATACTATTAAAATAAGGAAGGCACTGTGTGGGCGTTGGTGGGAGTACCTTCTGAGATGTTGATGTATGAGGTAACTGATCTACCTGATAACCTGCATGCTTTATAAATGAGCTGTTGAACTCTCTGCTAAATTTCAGTCTTATATCATGATCCAAAGATTCAATTGTGCATTTATTAAAGCGACGGCAGACAATGTGATGCACTAGAGCGAGGGACCTACTCACTGAAGGGAGCACAAGAAAAAAAGGAAAAGCTTTCTGAGATATTGGGAAACTTTGAGACTAGAAGCATCACTTTGAATATGCTTGCTGCTTGCTGTAATGAAAACATTTTAAAGTAGAAAAAAAAAAAAAAACAGAAAACGAAACAAACCCAGTCATGAGTCTTCTAAATAACTTTTTATTTATTCTGGTGTCCTCTTCTCCAATTCTGCCTAAAAGCTTCGACTCCTGGATTTTGTCCCCACCCTCCAAACTTTGGGGAGGATATTTTTGAAAGTTTTAGCCAACATTTTCCAAATCTTGGTCCAAGGAACATCGTCAGGTTGGCTGCCTCAAAGTCTCTTTAGAAGCTTTGGAAAAATAGGGATTCCAAGGTCCTGTCCCAGAAATTCTGATTCAATGGGTTAAGACCTCTTAAATAGGGCTCAAGAATCTGCCCTTTGAAATGAATTTGCCCAGCCTATGATATGTAGACAGACTGGAAGATCACGACTCTCCATTGTCTAATGGGCAGTGCCACGGAGTCACTTTAAACCACTTACATAGTAAAATCTACCAAATGTAATAAAGTGAATATAGTAAAATTAGAGATTCTAATTTCTGAATGTTGATGCTTCTCTCAGCTCTAGAATTTCTGGAACGATTGGATCAACAGCAACTGCTAGGGTGAACTAGCATGTCCTCTGAAACCCCTGTTGGAGGCAAAACACTGAATTACATGCAATGAAGTCTCAGTGCACCATTCTTTACATAGCGTGAAGGAACAGACCGCCAGCACCCTTTTGTTTTTCAGAGTGATGATGGTACTAGGACAAATTTCTTTTCTGATCTTCAGTGACCCTTGATTCACTGGGCAAGAACAAAAAGTTCATGTAACAGTTTATTACCTAAATGTAAAACCCGTTTATATATCATGACCACTTCCACTGTGGTGGCTGATTGTGGCGAAGACTCCAATAACCATGGGCAATGGCACCACCACTGATAATTAGAAGGCGAACCTCATCAATGCGGATAGAAACTCTAGTTCAAGGTAGATTCATGTTAAGTATATTTGTGAACAGCTTAGTTGTTAATAATTGTATAGAATGTAAGTGGAAAACAATAGTGTAACTAAATCAATACATTACTTTGTATAATAAATAATTTAAAAATATAAATTAGTAACCAAATTCATTAATCAGGGATTCTAAGTATATATTTAAATGTATCACCTAAGGCTTTAAAGCTTTTTAAAAACTTACATTCTGAAAATCTCATATTTTGAAAAATATAATCTAAAGCTCTAAAAGTTTATATTTTTCTATCTCTCCCAGGGAAAATGAATGGATGCCTTTATATTAGGGGTTGTCTTATATTCATGTCTGTAAGTTCCATAGTAATCATCATTTGTTGCTACCTAGGTCCACAGGCACCTATCCTCAACTTATTTTGGGATGCTTTAGGGCCCTGGTGAAGATACAGTTAGTTGCTTCGCAATATTCCTCCTCTCCTTCTTTTCCTAGTTTGTTTGTCTGAGATAGGGTCACTCTATGTTGCCCAGGCTGGTCTTGAACTCCTGGGCTCAAGGGACCTACTGGCGAAGCCTCCTGAGTCTTCTTCTTTTTCAGTAGTAGAGTTCCTGACTGTCAAGAAGGTACACAGCCACTTGGAGTAGAAACCACATTTGCAGGCCTCCCTTCCAGCCAGGGGTTGCCAGGTAATGAAGTTCCCGGAAATGATTGGCAGTGTGGGTGCAGCTTCCAACGACTCCCTTAGGTGGAGTGGGCACCCTTTTCTTCCCACCTTCCTGCCAGCTGGTGGAACGTGGGTGCGAGGACAGACAGCCAAGCTGTCGTCTTGACAGAGGGGAAACCCCAAAGTTGGGCACGGCAGAGCCTGGAGATAGAAGGGGCCCTACGTCAGTCTGGGATGGGCTGGGCACAGTGGCCCATGCCTGTCATCCCAGCTCTTAGGGAGGCAGAAGTGGGAGGATAACTTGAGCCCAGGAGTTCAAGACCTGCCTGCGTGATATAGCAAGTCCCCATTCTCCACAAATATGGAAAAAAAAAAAAAAAAAAAAAAAAAAGACAATCCTGGGATGACTACCTCCACTTCATAGACTTCATAAGAGTAATAAATCCCACCTTGTGGAAGCTACTGTCAGATTGAGTTTTTCTTATTTGCCATCAAACCTAATCTTTTTTATTTTAAGCTCCAAGATACATGTGCAGGACGTGCAGGTTTGTTTCGTAGGTAAAAGTGTGCCATGGTGGTTTGCTGCACCTATCAGCCCATCACCTGGTATTAAGCCTGGCACGCATTAGCTATTTATCCTGATGCTCCTTCTCCTCCCAATCCCCCAACAGGCCCTGGTGTGTGTGATGTTCCCCTCCCTGTGTCCATGTGTTCTCATTGTTCAGCTCCCACTTATAAGTGAGATCATGCAGTGTTTGGTTTTCTGTTCCTGTGTCAGTTTGCTGAGGATAATGGCTTCCAGCTCCATCCATATCCCTGCAAAGAACATGACCTTGTTCCTTTTTGTGGCTGCATAGTATTCCATGGTGTACATGTACCACATTTTCTTTATCCAGTCTATCATTGAGGGGTATTTGGGCTGATTCCATGTCTTCACTATAGTGAATAGTGCTGCAATGAACATGTGCATGTGTCTTTATAGTAGAATAATTTCTATTCCTTTGGGTATATACCCAGTAATGGGATTGCTAGGCCAAATGGTATTTCTGCATCAAACCTAATCTTGACTGATTTTGATCCCTTACAGGTTGACATTTTAGGTGGTTGAAACTTAATCTGGCACCCCTCAAATGATTTACCTCAACTTTAGCCAATTTTTTTTTTTTAAAAAAAGACAGTACAAAACAGAAAAAGAGAAAACTAAGGACAGCTTGCCATCAGGCTGGTGACTGTTTCTCCACTCAGGCACTCAGGGCCAGGAATAAGGACGGGGTGGTGAGCCAGGTGTCTGGCTGGCAGGGTGGAGAATGGGCTCTTGTGTCACCAAATCCATCTGTAGATAATTAACAGCTGGCTGGAACAGGTAACCAAAGCCAGCCACTTCTGATAAGGCCAGAGGTGAATTACTTCCATGATGAATGTCGTGTCTGTCTGCAGAAGAGCGAGACGGAGTATAGACGCTGGCGTGTTTGATGAAAGGCAGTTCGTGGATGTAAAATACGATTGTACACTATTACTCATTGAAATGGTTTGCAGCAAAGACAGATTCTTAGAGGCAACTGGCTATATAGTCTCTTTTTTTTAATAGCATATGTGTCAGCCAAACAGACATATGCCTTAACAGCTTTTAATTATTTCTACTGTTTGCTTACTTCTTTGCATTAAACATGACTTTAGTCTTTTGCATATTCATCTGAAATCTTCATTCCCTCACCCTCAGTAATAACTTCTTTAATAACTGCTGCCAGGTCTGTGGGGATTTTTGTAAAAACAATCATCCTTTCTTCAAACTAAAACATTCCTATTTACCTTGAAGTTTTTTTTTTTTTTTCTATTCATAGTTTCTGCTTATCCTTCCTGGCAGGAGGAAGTTTCGATGGCTCCCGCACGCACTAACTTGTTTGTTAACTCTGCGGTTCAGAGCAGCCCTGTTTTACCATGAATGCTCTGGCAGCCTGACAGTTTCACTCACAGGTGTGTCTTGGGGCAAAGTCATCCCTGGTTCTAGGTCTAACTCCATTAATTTCATAGAGGATTCTGAAAAGGATTTATAGCATGGTATTACTAGGATTGTGTTGGTTTGCATTGAATAGAAATAGTGTGTCACAGGAGAAGACAAAAGAGATTTTTTTTTTCTTGTGATGGAGTTTCACTCTTGTTTACCAGGCTGGAGTGCAATGGCGGATCTCGGCTCACTACAACTTCTGCCTCCCGGGTCAAGCGATTCTCCTGCCTCAGCCTCCCAAGTAGCTGGGATTACAGGCGCAAGCCACCACGCCCAGCTGGTTTTTTGTATTTTTAGTACAGACAGTGTTTCACCATGTTGGCCAGGCCGGTCTCGAACTCCTGACCTCAGGCGATCCTCCTGCCTCGGCCTCCCAAAGTTCTGGGATTACAGGCATGAGACACCGTGCCTGGCTCAAAGAGAAGTTTTTATGTGGTTCAGCTTCGACCTTCATCAGGGTGACTCAGGAGACACATTCTGAAGCCACTCTCCAACACCTGTGTTTTTTGCCAGGTATTTTTCATAAAGGAACGATTTGAACAATGAAGGAGAAAATGTAGCCTCGCAACTTCATTCGTAAATAATCCAGACTAACCACATGGTGTACAATGGATCAACGTGCAGAATCGCTTACTTTGGATGAGATCAGCCCTAGAATGAAAGCAAAACCGAGATGATGGACGGCGCAGGCTCCTTGGAGATCCGCGTTGATGACACCTGCGAGGACTGTGGGCAAGCTGCCAACCAGACATGAAATTAGCAATTAGTTGCATATTCTTCCGAGTGGGTCACGTGCTCCTTCCAATCCAGGCACATCTCTTTCCATCTGGCAGGGGTGTGGCGTATTTCCAGAGGGATTCAATGCGCAATCCGGCAGCGCAGTGCTGGCAGCCCGGACACAGGATGCCTGACCACACTGACATACACATATTTGCGTCGGCCTTTCCCTCTCTCCACTCCTCCCACCCTGCCTGCTCCTGTCACTCCGACCTCTGATCATTTCTGTTCTCCAGACAAGCAGGATGAGCAGGAAAGAGCCCGGGACTTTGAGTCAGAGGATGCCAGTCCAAACCAGGGCTGTTTGATAAAATGCAGATGCCCAGTTACGGTGCCATTCCAGGGAGACATTAATTTTTATTTTAGTAGTGGTGTGTCCTAATGATATAATTATTTCTTGTGTATTTGAAGTTTCAGTGTAATGGGCATCCTGCATATTTGTTTAATATGGTTAAATTTGGCAACCTTGGTCCAAGTTTAATTTCTGTCGCAAATTTAGACAAGCCATTTAACACTGGAGGTTCTCAGTTTCTTGATTGCCAAGAAGGGGTGAGTGGCTGCGAAGGGAAAGGGATCAGCAGTAGGATTGTTTCCCAATGTCTGGGACTCTGTTCACCAATTCAATACCTATTGTTCTATTAACAGATTCTTGCTGAAAATCTCCAGTGTGCCAGGCAATGTGATCCGTACAAACCAACATCAAAGATGAATAAGATGAAGTCCTCAGGAATTAATACCGTTACAGAAGTTTATAGCATTTTACCTTTATGGTAATCCTATGATTCCATAGTTATGATTTCTGCTTTATTCATGAGAAAAATAAAACATAGGGAATTAATCGCAAAAGTGGTAAGGGGGATGGACATGAATGTACTTCCACAGTCAACCACTGTTTCTTGCAACGCAGCCTCCAACGTCTCTCAAATGACAAGGCAGAATGGAGTCTGAGCACTAAATGTACTAGACGCCTGTGATTGGTAGATTTCCATGCTTACTCTGTCATCTTTTTGCACACTTTAAGGCCTTCCTGAGTCCCAGAAGAACCAAGTGGAGTTGTTGCTAAGGTGAGCTATCGTACTATGGTGAGCTGGACCTCACTGTTTTCTTGTGGGAGTCATTTCAAGAGAGTTCTCTGTAATGACGCCGTGTCCTTTGCGTACATACAACATGCAAACACAAGATGTGTCATTAATGAGACAACCCAGATTTCTTATTCTTTCTCTGACCTTCCCCCTGCAATCCTCCTTTGATGGGATGTGGGAAACTTTCCAAAGGACTGAAACCCGGGGGACAGGGGAGGATGTTTACTGAGCACATTACTTAGAATAAAAATAGCTGAAAGCTTCATGATATCTTTTTAGGTTATGTCAAAATGTCCCTGGGGTGAAAATGCTGGTACCAAAAGAGTCACATGAAAATGTCACGCCCAGATGGAGAGACGGTTCATGCTTCGTCATAAACATTTGCCTTAGAATGCAGAGTTTTCCACTCACTCTATTTATTTTTCTGAATTCCTTTGGCCACTCCTCCCAGCAATGCTTAGTTCTTTTGAAAACAAGAACCAGAATTCCCCTCTATGAAGTATATAAAACCTGCAAAGGGTTTAGAGATATGCTGGGAAAAAATTGAATACAAAACCCTCAATACTTAAGTCATTTTATGACTTCCTTCTTTCCTGAAGAGCCGTCAATCATGCAACTCCTTGCGTGTAATATTGTAAGTTCCTATTGTCCACACTTAGATAAGTATCAGGACCAAGCTCCACTCATATATTTTGTCTCTCCATCAATATCGTGAGTACATACAAATACAGTTCTTGTCAATGCGAAGTAGATGCATTCAGCAAGAGTGGGGCTGGTCCTTCCTCCAACAAAGCTACGAGAGTAGAGAGAGTCTGCCGAGCGACTGGCTGCTGTCTGGGTAGAGGGATCTGGAGTGGAGAGTCGCTCCTTTCCACCTTTCCATCCCTGGGGTTCACAGACCCTGTTCTTCTGTGGGTGTCCACAGGTCCAGAGGTGCAACCCTGCAGTGGGATGTCATAGGATGTGACCACGGGCTTCGTCGGGAGACTCTGCAGGTCTGCCACAGGGATGTTCCCTCTGTGATCCCCCTATTCCAAGTGCATCTCTCTTCCTTTGTCTCCTTCAACCCCTTTGGAACATCTCCCAGGACCTAGAGTTCCTCCGGAGTCTGATGGCCCACTCCACGATGACACCGCAGCTGGGCCAGCCTCCTCTCCTTGTGCCCGCATCCCACCGCCGGGGATCCCTGCCTTGAGCTGTAATCCCTGGAACCGAGTCTCCCTATTTTACAAAGTCTCAGACAACCACCCAATGCTTAAGATTTTTTTTTTTCATTTTGTAATTTTTTTTAACTTAATTTGATTTTAAGTTCCGGAATTCATGTGCGGGATGTGTAGGTTTGCTGTGCCATTAAAAAGTGGGCAAAGGACATGAACAGACACTTCTCAAAAGAAGACACTTATGCGGCCAACAAACATATGAACAAAAGCTCAACATCACTGATCACTAGAGAAATGCGAATTTTAAGGTGTTTAATGATGGGGAAAGTCTGGATGTGGCTCATCCAAAGTGCACTGGCTTTATACCAAGAGACCTGCTTGGAGATGATAGGCTCAGTTGACTGAATCTCCAGTAGGAATGGGAGATCCTTGCTTGAGCTCCTATTATATACTCAGCAGATGAAAAACTTAATCGAATTTAACAACAGCCTTCTCATGTGGGCATTATGTGACAGTTTTTATAAAAGGAAATTGAGGCTTAGAGTTGCTAAGTGACCACGGTCCCAGATCACAAGCACGTGAGTGACGGTGAAGAGGTTTAATCCAAACCTATCTGACTCCAAAGTTCCCAACCATAGGAGGTATTTAGACAGCGATTCACTCCACTCACACAGACCGTCAGGTACACCTGGGGGACGGTGCCTGTTGTCACCACAATTGGTAATTATCCCATCTCCTGCTACAGACGTTTAATCTCCGTGGGCTAGAGCAAATCCTTCTAACCACCAGATGTTATTGTTACACACTCTCAAATGGAAAGAGAACGACTCGACTTATTGAGAAAAAAAAGAGCAGCAGGTCCTTACAAAATCGCAGAGTTGTTAGGACACAACTTTTGAAAAAGAAAGGTGTGAACTCAAATAAGCAAATTTAAAGTAACCAATTAAGATGGAGAAATCTTGCAAAGAACCTTCTACGGTTGATATACAGGCCTTGAGAAAGAATCCTGAAATCAAAAGCATCACCCAGGAACACTGAGGAACACCAGTTTTGACAGTTTTGACCAAATTACCCGCTTAGTGGTTCCTAATCACCCACAGAATTGAGGCCAAATTCCCTGGCATGGAGTGGAAGGCACATCTCAAAGTGGCTCAAATCTGCCCGTCCAGCCTCACAGACATCACTCACCGACCTGAGGTGCCTGGACTCTGTCTTCTTTAGTTTTATTTTTTGTATATTTGCTGTTTAAAATATTTAGTATTTATTAATGATAACATGAATTTCCAAATGCTTTAGTGCCTCTGGTTGGAAATCTCTTCCTAAACTGTGTGTGATGAGCAAAGCCACGCATGTTAAGATCCAAATGAATGCCTGCCACCTCTGTGTGCTATAGGATTCTGTGAGTCCTGGTCTTCACTGATGAGAGTCACCTGCTACCACCTTTGCTAAGCACCTCCTCTGTGCTGTGCGTTGTACTCAACTTATCTCATTTTAATTTTATGAAATAATGTCTCCAGAACATACTATTATCCTTAATTTATAAATCTGAAATTGAGATTTAGGATAAAAAAAAGGTTTAATTTTCCCATAGTTACATCCTTAGTGAATTCCAAACCAAGGTTTAACTCAAGTAGCTTTGAGTCTGAACCCTAAAACCAACAAAATTAATGAATGATATTCTCAAATGAAGCTGTCCTCTAATTTGGCTAAGTCTGCAGCTATAATTTTAGAATAGAAGTCTTTTTTTCTAATATATGTTTAAGGTAACCAAGGGAAATTCCAGGTCCAGTTCACCTCTTTTTCCTGCATGGGACCTTTCCTTCTAGGTTATAACGTGGCCACATTTTTTTAAAAGAGGAACCAGCTGGATCTATGGTTCCCAGGATGTGATTTCCAACCTGTAGCCCCTATCTTCTGAGAACTTTCTAGTTCTGCACATTTCTGGTCCTCACCCCAGCCCCCCAGAATCAGAACCCTGGAGTGAGGCCCAGGAATCTGTCTAAGTCAGTCTTCCTAGTGAGTCTCATGTGTGCTCAAGTTTAAGAACAGCTGAGCTGGAGGAGGAAGAGCAGGGTCGCCGGCAGTGTGCAGGTCAATCACCACCTGTGCATACCTGGGAGCATCCAAGACCATGGTTCCCAAACCAGGCTGCACATTGGAACTATCTGGGTAGCGTGCAAATCCATCCACCTGGCACTGGGATTAAAGGGTCTGGGAGCCACTTGGGATTGGGAGTTTGAGTGATTGCTGTTGGGGATCCTCTGATTGGAAAGAAGCAGCAGCACATCCGTCATTACTGGGAACTGCAGAACAGCCTTCAGTAATCAGAGATAATCCAATAGCTTAAGCAGGTCCAGCTTTGTGTGTGTGTGTGTGAGGGCAGCCTACAATTCTTCTTGAGGACACCCCTGACTTCAGGGCCAGGCTGACCTCTAGCCAGTCTGTGGGCTCCCAGACAGAGCACTCCATCCCTCAGACTTGCACTGTAGTTTGCCAAGTGAGATCGCAAAACTGTGTTAGTGCAAGTGAACTTTTCCAGGTTTAATGTTTTAAAATCTGAACTGTGCCTAGGACACATAACAATTTGTTGCACAATTGGTGGATTTAACCCGGTCAGCTTGCCGGGGCAGGTATTGGTCTTGGTCCCATTGGCATCCCATAAAGTGATTAAACTAGAAATCCTGGAAATTTATGTCCATAGACTGGTATGGTTTATAAATTCTTAGGAAGAAAACTGGTTGGCAATAATAATAGCTATGGATTGAGTAGCTCCTATGTGCTAAAGACTTGATTTAATTTATCTCAATTTTTTTAACAACCCTACTAAGCATAGAGAAATTAATTTGCCAAAGTTGCAAAGCCAGTAAGAGACAATAATGGGTGTTTGTATCTGTCCAACATTTTTTTCCCGCTTGGTCTGCTAATGCTTAGGGACTTATCTCTTCCTACTCCTCTAGGGCTTCTGATTCAAGTTGCGCCCCCCATCACCACCCCAACCACATGGGTGAGCACAAGATCAAGGATTGGCCAATCATGGGTCCCTTCTGGCCATGCTGATTGGCTCAGAGATGGACAAATGACTTTGATCTAGCCAATCAGATGCCTTCCCTGGGATTTTATATAGAGTCACTGAGAAAGGTACTTTCTCTCTTTCTTATGGCATTCTCCAGCTGAGATTAAACAAACCTGCATCTGTCTGCAACCCAACCCTCCTCTCAATGCCTACCATTAGCTCACCTACATCTGCCTCAAGGGAGAATAAAATCACAGTGAAAAAAGAGAGAGGAAAGGAAGAAGCCCTGTACTCCCTTTTTCCAAAATTGCCAGGCCAGCTCCATTCCTGGCCTTTTCCATTCCATAGGATTCATTCCCTTTTTCCACAAAACTAGCCTGAGCTGGATTTCTGTCACTTCCAACCAGTGTACTGGCTAGACCACGGAACTCGGATTTCAACCTCTGTCTTTTCCTCTGACTCCGTTCCTAAGCACAGCTCTGCGATGAGAAGAGGAGGTACAAATCAGTGCCGTTGTTGCTGGTGGGGTTTCTCCCTCATGTCTCCAATTTCAGACCCAGGCCTCACCAAGGCACACTCAGGCATTGTCTGGTAGGTGACAATCAGACCTGTATCTTCAGTCGTATTGGGCCTTGTGCAGGAAGGACGATGGCTTGCCTGCCATTTGACCTGGCAGATAAATATTCACAGGAATTGCTGTCCACTCATTAAATCAGTATGCCTCAAACCTGTCTTATGATCTCCACCCCAGCTCAAAAAATCTTCCAAGATTTTCAATTACTTATAAAAATGTGGTCAGGCGTGGTTGCTCATGACTGTAATCCCAGCACTTTGGGAGATCGAGGCAGGTGGATCACTTGAGGTCAGGAGTTCAAGATCAGCTTGGCCAACGTGGGGAAATCCTGTCTCTACTAAAAATACAAAAATTAGCTGGGCGTGGTGGTGCATGCCTGTAATCCCAGCTACTCGGGAGGCTGAGGTCAGAGAATCACTTGAACCCGGGAGGTGGAGGTTGCAGTGAACCGAGATCACACCACTGCATCGCAGCCTGGGTGACAGGGCAAGACTCCATCTCAAAAGAAAAAAAGAAATATGTATATATATATATACACACACACACACACATACACACACACACATATATACACACACACAGAGTTATAATTTTCCCTCCATCATTAAATAGAAGTCTTTCTTCATATTCATCATAGACTGAGAGGATTTGCTTCCAGGAATTACTGAACCTGAGCAAACACACACACACGTAACTTAATAACAGTAAAATCAGATTGAAGTGAATATCCACAGCAGCCTTAAGATAGGAAAAACTAACACCGCATCATCCTGAAGTCTGTCTGTGAACAGGGAGAGGTAAGAGACGAGAAGGAAAAGACCTTTGCTGTTTACTAACTATTTCTGAATATGAGTCAAAATTGTAATATGAAAACTCCCTCCTAGTGAGGTTTCCCCTCCAAGCAGGTAACGTATGTGCATCTCTGCTGCATCTCACACTGAAGCCGAGGTCAAGCAGTGTCTCCCAGATGATCATGCGCACCTACATCATCAGGGCAGATATTGAAATGTAGGTTCTGATAAAGCATACCTGAGAGTGAGCCCAGGAATTTGTCTTCCTGAAGAAGCATGTTGGGAGATTCGGATGCATACAGCCCTCTGAATATCTGTAAAGGTCCAGGGTTGCAGTGATTGTCTTGATTCCTGGTTCTCCTTTGAGGTTGCATTTTGTGTTCTTTTCATTCCATACAAAGGTGAGTTGTTTCAGGTGAACCCTAGACATTTCTCTTCCTTTACTTTTATTTCCCTGGCTAACACTTTGCACATTACATTAATTATAGATTTTTTTTTTTTTTTTTTTTTTGAGCTGGAGTGCAGTGGCGCGATCTCGGCTCACTGCAAGCTCCGCCTCCCGGGTTCACGCCATTCTCCTGCCTCAGCCTCCCAAGTAGTTGGGACTACAGGGGCCCGCCACCACGCCCAGCTAATTTTTGTATTTTTAGTAGAGACAGGGTTTCACCATGTTGGCCAGGATGGTCTCAATCTCTTGACCTTATGTTCCACCTGCCTTGGCCTCCCACAGTGCTGGGATTACAGGCGTGAGCCACTGTGCCCGGCCAATTCTAGATTTTATATTTCCCCAACCTCATCCCCCATTTTTATTTTGAAAAAAAAAAGCTACTACTGAACAAGCTAATAAGTCATAGTTGGGCTAAATTACTTCCTACATGGGATTTACTAATCCATCTGGAAGCTTTGGACATAGAAACTGAGATCCCTTCAGGATTCTGTTACGCAGGATGAGGTGTGTATGACTTTGCTTTCCATTGGTATCAGCAGGTGCTTATTTGAATGATGAAGAAGCTGCCCTCCTGGTTATTACTGAGAATGGTGGTTAATTCTGGAGGAACAGGAAACAATTGACAGAGCGGAGCAAACTCCTCAAATCAGGTCCTATGGTGTAGCTCTGTCATCACTCGTAATCAATCTGTCTTAGTTTATTGTCATTAGATAACCACAAGAGATTCACAGTTATCCCTCCTTAATATTAGGAAACAAACTTGTTATAACCTACTGTCAGGGCTTTCTTGATTATTGGCCTAGTTGTTCTACATTTCCCTACTTCAAATTTTGGCACTGTTTTTATCTAAGTCTATGTGTCAAGCGGCAAACAGTCTTGGCAAATGCAAGGTATGCAGCTATAGGAGCCGAAGATTTCTGTAGATTTCTAGTTACTTCTCTAGGGTGTTTGTCTAGAACACATTCGGAAAAAAAAGTTGTTTCAGAGTCAGGAAGCAGCATTTCTGATCTTGACTAGATGGTACTTCTTTGAGGTCTGGACACCGCCTGGACTCTATCTTGTTTCCTGGATGTTCCCAGCATTTAGCACAGTGCCCAACTCTTCCTAGAAAGGGGTTCCGATCCAGACCCCAAGAGAGAGTTCTTGGATATCGCACAAGAAAGAATTTGAGGTGAATCCATAGAGTAAAGTGAAAGCAAGTTTATTAAGAAAGTAAAGGAGGCCAGTCGCAGTGGCTCACACCTGTAATCCCAACATTTTGGGAGGCCGAGGCTGGTGGATTGCTTGAGGTCAGGAGTTAAAGACCAGCCTGGCCAACATGATGAAACCCCGCCTCTACTAAAAATACAAAAATGAGCTGGGTATAGTGGCAGGCACCTGTAATCCCTGCTACTGGGGAGGCTGAGGCAGGAGAATCGCTTGAACCCAGGAGGAGGAGGTTGCAGTGAGCTGAGATCGCTCCACTGCTCTCCAGCCTGGGTGACAAGAGCATCACTCTGTCTCAAAAAAAAAAAAAATAAACAAATTTAAAAAGAAGTGAAGGAATAAAGAATGACTACTCCATAGGCAGAGCAGCAGCATGGACCATTCAGCTGGTTATATTTACTGTTACTTCTTGTTATAAGCTGAAAAAGGGGTGGATTATTCAAGAGTTTTCTGGGAAAGGGGTGGCCAATTCCCAGAACTGGGATTTCTCCCCTTTTTAGACCATATAACAGTAACTTTGTGATGTTGCCATGGCATTTGTAAGCTGTTGTGGTGCTGGTGGGATTGTCTTTTAGCATGCTAATGCATTCTAATTAGTGTAAAATGAGCAGTGAGGAAGACCAGAGGTAACTTTTGTCACCATCTTGGTTTTGGTGGGTTTTAGCTGGCTTCTTTACCACAACTTGTTTACCGGCAAGGTCTTTATGACCTGTCTCTTGTGCCGACCTCCTATGTCATCCTATGACTTAGAGTGCCTAACCTCCTGGGAATGCGGCCCAGTAGGTCTCGCCTTGTTTTACCCAGGCCCCTATTGAAGATGGACTCCCTGTGGTTCAAACACTGCTGACACAACAAGCAGCTGATATAACTACGTAGTTATTGAATAAGTCCTAAATAGTTTCATAGTATCAATATGAACATCATAATAGGAATAAATCCTAAATTGTTCCTCTGCTTAGCAGGAACAAAAGAGAAAGTCCTACCCTCTTTCACAGAGAAGATACACAAGTCAACGTAAAGCAGAAAACATGGAACATTTTCACAGTTCTCAACTGAAAGAGTAGAAGCTGGGAGATGATAGACATGTACCTTCAAGACCTGAAGGAAATTGATCTCTAACCTGGAATTCTAGGCTCAACCCAACTATTAATTAAGAACGTGATTAGAATAAACATATATTTAGACATGCAAGCTCTCAGTAGTTACCCCCAAAGAATCTTTCCTTGGTAAGTTCTGAAGGATGTAGTTCTCCAAAAGAAGGATGCATGGATCAAAAACAGAGTTCCAGCACCACATGGGAGTAGGGAATCTCCAGAGGCCGGTGATGGAGACGGAAGGTTGACAGGAGCCAGGTGCTGACCATGTCCAGCATATTCTGAGGCAGGTGGGAAGTCTCCAGGAGCTTCCTTCCCAGTGACCACACTGACGAGATGCATGAACCAGATGACCTGATGGACCTGCAACAAAGAAGTGGAGATGTGGACAAGCGACAGGAAGTTTCAGTGAAATTATGAGGTCCGAATACTACCTGGACTCCGTCTGGCTTCCTGGGTATTCCCAGCATTTAGCACAGCGCCCAACAAATGGTTGATATGACTATATATTTATTGAATAAGTCCTAAATAGTTTCATAGTCTTAATATGAGCATAATAATAGGAATACATCATAATTTGTTCCTATACTTACTAGGAACAAAGAGAAAATTATAAATATAGTCAAGAAATCAAGAAGAAGGTAACAATGACAGGGATAATAATAATAATAAAATGTTTGGGTAGTGGCCACAGCAACGGAACACACCCTACTGACACAACCAACATGAGCCATGCAGCAGGAAGGAGGAAGGTCCGGGAGATTTTACATGGTTGAACACTGGGGTTCAAGAGAGCTAATGCTCATTTTCCAGACTGGCTAGCTCACAGATTCTGCCTAAATCTGAAAAAACAAAAAAGTAGGAATACACGTATTTTCATTAGAAAGGAAGGAAGCAAATACACAAAAGAATGCCAGAAAAACCTGGAAATTGCCTGCTCTGAGATATCAAGGGAGAATGCTGACACACTGCTGTTTTCCTCATAAGCTTTGTAGAGATATTTGCATTTTGAACCATGAGCAGGTTATATAGATATATGTCAATCAACATCAAGAAACTAACAGAACATTGATACCATGCGCAGTCATATCAGGCACACCAGCTCCCCCTCCGTAGTTTTGCTTTCTGTAGTTTCAGTTACCCAAGGCCCATCGAGGGCTCAAAGCTTTAAAGGAAAAAATGCAGAAATAAGCAGTTCATAAGTTTGAAATTGTGCTGCGTTCTGAGTTGCTCTGTCCAGCCTGGGATGTAAACCATCCCTTTACCCAGTGCATCCACAGTCTACACAGCCCACCTGCTAGTCCCTTAGTAGCCACTCCAGTTATCAGATCGACTGTCGTGATATCACAGTGCTTGTGTTCAAGTCACCCCATTTTACCTAGTAATGGTCCAAAGTGCAAGAGTAATGACGCCGGCATGCTGTTGTAATTGTGCGGTTATTATTAGCTACTGTTGCTGATTTCTTACTGTGCTTAATTTGTTAAATTATCATAGATAGCTATGTGCAGTATAGAAAAAACACGTTCTATTTAGTGGTCAGTATGATTCGTGATTTCGGGCATCCGCTGAGGGTCTAGGAGCACATCTCTGTCGGATAAGGGGGCACTGAAGTCACGCACTGTGGGGCCCTTGCCCCCGCCCCTGTTGCGAGTCCTGGGCACACCCCTCGAAAGGACTGAATGATTTTTCCCTCTCTCATCATCAATCTCCTAAGAAACAAAAATTATTTTCCTTATAAAAGAAAATTTATTTTCTAGAATGAAGTGTTGTCAGACTCCTAAAAAAGGTTCATAAGAAGGCTGAGAATTTTTGCCATATGCAGGTATGCCAGGCATAGGCACATTTTGTAGCTAAGCTGAATTGCAATAAAAGTTTATGTAAAAAAATACTTAGATGATACGTTTTCCTGGTATGAACTATTAGCACTTTCTATTACAGACAAAATTCTCCCTGAGTCACGAACAACTCACAGACTGATTTATTTCAGGGACCACCCTAATTCATACATGAAGCTCAGGCATAAATACAAATAACCTCAAAGAATACGTTTTCACTAAATGGTTTCTCTATTAGATTTACCTGTTCCTTCAAGTTGCCTGTCCACAATAAGGCATCTGCGTAAATCTGAAGTTACTCTGGAAATACTGCACCCTGCTGAGAGTGAGTATTCACGAGGTGTGGGAGAACACGCTCCCAGCTTGAGGTCTGTGTCCTATTTAATCACCCCGCTTCAGATGTGATTAAAAAGAAATCCAAGTGTAGTTGCTGCTGTGCTCAGCCAAGAAGAAAGGCTCAAGAAAGAAGTCCTTCGAAAACATACTGATGAAATTATTTGCACAAAGGCAGTCATGTGGTGCAGTTTCCATTGTGATGTGGAGGTCAATGTTTGAAATTAAAACCTGCCTTTGGTGTTCACCTCACATGTACACACATGCACACACATGCACACACACAGGTACATGCATGCATGCCATGCAGACACATGCACACACACACACACACATCTGAATGTGTACACACACACATGCGCACACACACCACATGTGTGCCCACCACACACAGACACATGCATGCATGCCATGCAGGGACACATGCACACACATACACACGTACACACATACCACACGTGTGCCCACCATACACATACCACGTGTGCCCACCACACACAGACACATGCAGGCATGCCATGCAGACACATGCGCACACATACATACACCTGAATGTGCATGCACACACACATACATGCACACACATACCACATGTGTGCCCACCACACACAGAGACACATGCACACACATACACACACCTAAATGCGCTCACACACAGACATCACACACGTGTGTCCACCACACACAGACACATGCACACACTCAAGCTTACATGCACACCTCACCCCCACACACGTACATGTGTGAATATGCATGCACACCCACCCACCAAGTATCCACTGAGGAAACCTGTGCAGTACCAGATCTGGAAGGAGAACTGCTGCTCACAACCCAGATCACAATCGTGATCCTCGGTGCACATGAATCCAGGAGAAGCCAGGCCTGACAAGTTACCATGGGATTCACACTGGATCTTCATAAAAACTGTCTCCAGAATGAAACTAAGCCAAGGCATTCCAGTCATTCATCTTCTGAATCCTCTCTGACTATTTTGTTTGATGCAACTTATCACTTTATGTGATAATTTGTGTGGATGCCTACACATAAATATTTTATTTTATGTAAGTCAAATTTTATTATACATCGTACATTTCTACCATGGTAGTACTCCAAATCAATGCACTGAAATAACAGCTTGTACTTTAAGTAAATAAAAGAGCAGTGTGACAGAGAAACGGGACTTTTTAAAGGTTTTCTAATATAGTTTTTCTAAATTTTACAAACTAACCTTTTTCCATTTTCTGTTTTATCCAAACTCACCCTGCCCCTAAATTAATTATACAATTTTACACACACACACACACACGCACTTAGACTCTTTCCTTCCCAAATTAACGACTACGATTTTTTGAATCCTCCCCTCCACTCCCCACGGGGCCCTTGCCACCACCACTTGCACGCAGGTCCTCAGTATCTGTGGTCTTCTCCTCTGCTCATGTGTCTTCCCTTTTACCCCACAGCATAATTTTTTTTCCTATTGTTAATTTTATTAATTTATAATATTAGAAAAAACACAAAATTAATACAAATAGGAAACTTATGAAATTATTCATAACTTTAAAATCCCTGAAAACTAATAGAAATAGAAGCTGAAATTTGTGACTTGCTACAAGCTAGGGCCTGCGCCATGGGTTTTGTTAAAGCTAACTGTAGTTAAGCTTCACGTTAGTCTTTCAAGGTGGGTAAGTTGAACCTTGTCCTACAAAGGAAAAACTGCTATTTAATTATCAGTCTACTGCACTGTTGCTTTCTCTTCTATAAACTGTTTTAAAGAGCAAAGCTATATCCCATTGCCCTCTCTCCTCACCCTTCATTCACTCCTCGGTCCCCACCATTCTACTGAATCGACCTTCACTGTCTGTGTACTAATAATCGATTCAACAACCTTTTCTTTAGGTAACATCCCCACCTCCTTCTATTTTGAATGGAATCCCCTTACACCCTCTTGAAAGCCTCTGTTCCTTCTTCTCTTCTCTACTTTCTTTTGGTTTTCCTTTTTCTCTGATCTTTCCTCTCCCTCCGATCTTGAGTCTTCTGTCTGCTCCCTAAAAGCATGCATTTCCCAAGGTTCTTTCTTTCTCTTCTCTTTTTCAATCTTTTCTGAACATTCTCAATAACTCCAGCTGAGAACCATCTACACTGCTGGCCCTAATGGCTCCTCTGAAATTCGGACCATATTCTTATCTGCCTGCAAGATTTGGCCAAATGGATGTAGTAGAAGCACATCAAATCTGACATGTGCGAAACTTCCCTTCCAGTTGGTTTTCACAATGCATTGCCTGATGTGGTCAATAACATCACCGACTACCAAGCAACCAAGGTGGAAATCTCCAAGTGATCACACGTATTTCCTCTTCTGCCAAATAGCCCAATCACAACGCATCTTGCGGTGCTGTTCATCAGTTCATTCTGCCATTCCTATTCCACTGTCCTTATTCTGATTCGAGCCTTCAACACGTCCTCGAACTCCCCCAAATCAGCTCTGAACCTCATTTTCCCATCTAAGTTAACTGTTGGGCCACAAGCAAAGGTCTCTTTATCTCATTCCCCTTTTTGAAAACTTCCTATGTGTCACCATGATTTCCAGAATAAGATTAAAGGGTTCTAATTAGTCATTCAAGATTCCCTTTACTCAGCAAAAAGTCCAGATTTTTACCCTTTTTTTTTTTTGGTATAATAACTCCTGCCTTATTTTCTAACGCTATTGTGTAGTTAAAACAGGCTGGCCACTGTGCTAGTATCTTATTAGTCTTCCTTGCCTAGAGTATACACAAATGGTTATAGATGGGGTTGTGAGAAATTGTTTCACAGGTAATGATTCACTCTGATGCTAGTTAAACAATTTGCAGGTATGTATGTATGTATGTATGTGTCTGTCTGTCTCTTCTATCTACCTTCTATCTAGAAAGAGAGAGAGAGAGAATCACTTAATCACAACCATTCAGTCAAAACAAATGTATAATTTTTTTTTTCTTAGTAACATACACACAAAATAACACTGGTAGATATTCTAGGTGAAAGAAGAAAATTCAATACATCATTTTTGGTCTTCATTCTTGTTTTGTTGTGCCTCTTGGTAAATTTTACAGATGTCTATTTATTTTGAAATGGATGATCAATACTCACCACCACCACCCATTTTCACTTCTCTTTCTTTACAAACAAACTCAGTACTTTGTGGGGCCTGAATGGGCACCTACTTTGTTGGCGGTGAGTGGGCACCATTGTAGCCACTTGTTATTAGAGTCATCAAGCATGTTATCCTAGGACAGTTTAAAAATACACACAAAACATCAGTAAGGTTATGAAATAAAGTCCATCCCCATCAACCTGTTCTAACGTGGCCATTCACCTCCTGGGGGACACTTTGTAAGAACCAATAGACCTCATGACCTCCTTCGGGTCAAGGGCTCAATATCTAAGTTACCTGAAGTTCAACGAAAATTGCTTCCCTAAAATACGGACATTGATCTGAATCAAAACCACATATGAGAATAAGTATAGGTGTAGCATATAGGTAGGAAGTATTTATGTGTTTTGCAAGACTTTTCTCTTCAGTAAGAACACAGCATGGCCTGCTTGTTCAGATTCTTCTCTGTGTCTCTGTGTTGTCAGAAACAAGGATGCTCCCTTTCTCCAGATCTTATGGAGAAAACTCTGCTTCAGGGGGAAGGGCAAGACGAGGTCGGAGACTGACCTTCTTGCTTCTGCTGTTTCCTCCAATGCCAAGGTGCCATATTTGGGGTAGCCTGTCCTGAATGCATCACTGCCTGACTCCCTCTGACCCTTGGTGTTGGCATTAGGCTGCATTGCATGTAAGTTATGCAGAGCAGTTGGCCTAACTGAGATTTGATCAGTGTAAAGTTGATTGTGTGGAGATGACCAAGGCCTGCAGGCCTTCCCATACACAAGCACTTGGGAAATGGTGAAGACCCTGGCACAGGACCTGGAACACAGGCAGTGCCAACAGTGACTCTTTGCTGAGGGTGGGGAGGAAGGACCAATGCAAAGTGTGCAGCTGCAATGGCCCAGCAACTGAACCTGAGTCATCAAGGCCCAGGCAGAGCCAGGCCACCAGAAGGCAAGACAGAGCCCGGTATGGCATCCCTGGAGCAGCATCAGAGTGGGCCCGGCACCAGGGGATCGTGCATTCCCACTGGTCAGAGGCACTTTCTGTTGCAATTACCTCTGACTGGTATGTGTTGAGTCTACAGGTGAGCCTTGAGTCTACAGGTGAGCTCTGAGTCTGCAGGTGAGCTGTGAGTCTACAGGTGAGCTGTGAGTCTACAGGTGAGCTGTGAGTCTATAGGTGAGTTCTGAGTCTATAGGTGAGTTCTGAGTCTACAGGTGAGCTGTGAGTCTACAGGTGATCTCTGAGTCTACAGGTGAGCTCTGAGTCTACAGGTGAGTTCTGAGTCTACAGGTGAGCTGTGAGTCTACAGGTGATCTCTGAGTCTACAGGTGAGCTCTGAGTCTACAGGTGAGTTCTGAATCTACAGGTGAGCTGTGAGTCTACAGGTGAGTTCTGAGTCTACAGGTGAACTCTGAGTCTACAGGTAAGCTGTTAGTCTATAGATGAGCTGAGTCTACAGGTGAGCTGTGAGTCTACAGGTGAGTTCTGAGTCTACAGGTGAGCTCTGAGTCTACAGGTGAGCTGTTAGTCTATAGATGAGCTGAGTCTACAGGTGAGCTGTGAGTCTACAGGTGAGCTGCGAGTCTACAGGTGAGCTCTGAGTCTACAGGTAAGCTGTTAGTCTATAGATGAGCTGAGTCTACAGGTGAGCTGTGAGTCTCCAGGTGAGCTCTGAGTCTCTAATTTTAATCTACTCTGCAAAAGACACTGGCCGTGAGCGCAGGACACCAAGCAGGTGGTGGTAGCATGGTTATTCTTCGGTAAGCTTTGCTTGCTGCTTTCTTGCCTCACATTTTTTCCAAAGTAGGGTAAATATTAAATAATGAAAAAATATAATATTACAATGTTATATATATTATATATATTTAATAATATAATAATTAAAGACCTTGCTTTAAACCTCTTTCCTTTCATATTCTGTGCACCTGATGGCTATATATGAATAAATCCAAATGGTGGTGGTGCCTACACAAAAACGTTGACACAGAGGAGTAGATAAGATCACGGGAAGACGAAAACAACTTTATCGACTTGCTTCGATAAACGGCACTCCAGGTACGGTTTGGCACTGTTAGATGACTCGGCTCCCCTGCCCCATCCAGACAGCTGCGCAGGCTCCAGGGGCAGTGAGCTCCGCTTTCCTCTGCAACATCCCTTCACCACAGCAGCGATGTTTTCAGGAAAGACTTGCAGAGAGATCTCTAGCTTTCATTTTCCAACAAGAATTTATTTCCAGTTCCAACCTCAAAGTTTCCAAGTGAGGTTTTTATTAAGAATAATGGTATGTTGCCAGAAAAAGTAACCCTTGAATTATGAGGGAAATTTAAGAAAGGAGATTATGATTTTTCTTCCCGCTACTATTTACCCATCCAATACTTCTCTACATTGAGGAAGAAGTCACATCTCCATGGCAGACAGAGGGATTGGTCTGTGAAGAGCCCTGATCTAACTGTGGTGGCTTGCTTTCTCTTTCTTTCTTTCTTTCTTTCTTTCTTTCTTTCTTTCTTTCTTTCTTTCTTTCTTTCTTTCGTTCGTTCGTTCGTTCGTTTGTTCGTTCGTTCTTTCTTTCTCTTTCTCTCTCTTTCTTTCTCTCTCTCTCTCTCTTTCTTCTTTCTTTCTTTCTTTCCTTCCTTCCTTCCTTCCTTCCTAACTTCCTTCCTTCCATCTTTCTTTTCCCTCTTTCTTTCTCTTTCTTTCCTTCTTTCTTCTTTCTTTCCTTCCTTCCTTCGTTTTCTCTTTCTTTCTTTCTTTCCCTTTCTTTCTCTTTCTTTTTCTTTCTTTCTTTCTTTCTTTCTTTCTTTCTTTCTTTCTTTCTTTCCCTTTCTTTCTCTTTCTTTCTTTCTTTCGTTCTTTCTTTCGTTCTTTCTCTTTCTCTCTCTTTCTTTCTCTCTTTCTTTCTCTCTCTCTTTCTTCTTTCTTTCTTTCTTTCCTTCCTTCCTTCCTAACTTCCTTCCTTCCATCTTTCTTTTCCCTCTTTCTTTCTCTTTCTTTCCTTCTTTCTTCTTTCTTTCCTTCCTTCCTTCGTTTTCTCTTTCTTTCTCTTTCTTTCTTTCCCTTTCTTTCTCTTTCTCTCTCTTTCTCTTTCTTTCTTTCTTTCTTTCTTTCTTTCTTTCTTTCTTTCTTTCTTTCTTTCTTTCTTTCTTTCTTTCTTTCTTTCTTTCTTTCTTTCTCTCTCTGTCTCTCCCCCTTCCTTCCTTCCTTCCTTCCATCCTTCCTTCTTTCCTTTTCTTTCTTCCTTTCGTTCCTTCTTCTTTTTCTCTTTCTCTCTCTCTCTCTTTCTTTCTTTTTTTTTTCAGAGTTTCATTCTTGTTGCCCAGGCTCGAGTACAACGGCACGATCTCTGCTCACCACAACCTCCGCCTTCCAGGTTCAAGCAATTCTCCTGCCTCCACCTCCCGAGTAGCTGGGATTATAGGCATGCACCACCACACCCAGTTAATTGTTGTATTTTTGGTAGAGACGGGATTTCACCATGTTGGCCAGGCTGCTCTTGAACCCCTGACCTCAAGTGATCTGCCTGTCTCGGCCTCCCAAATTTCTGGGATTACACGCATAATCAACCACGCCTGGACTTTTTTTCTTTATTTTATTTTATTTTTTTGAGATGGAGTCTTGTTCTGTTGCCCAGGCTGGAGTGCAGTTGTGTGATCTCGGCTTACTGCAAGCTCCACTTCCCGGGTGCAAGGGATTCTCCTGCCTCAGTCTCCCGAGTAGCTACGATTACAGGCATGCACCACCACACCCAGCTAATTTTTGTATTTTTGGTAGAGATGGGGTTTCACCATGTTGGCCAGGCTGGTCTCGAACCCCTGACCTCAGATGATCTGCCCACCTTGGCCTCCCAAAGTCCTGGGATTGCAGGCAGGAGGTCACCACCCCCAGCCAGTGTGATGGCTTTTTCTTGTAACTATTGGTTATTTGTTTTCTTATTTTTCCTGCAGACCTTATGATGAAATGCTCCATCCCAAAATGCTCTCTCCCATACCTCTGCAGCAAATGTTATGTTTTGATTATTTCCCTTTGCAGTGAACATTGCCAAATCCTTAGAGATCATCTGCATGTTTGGCAGTATGAGCAGAGGTTGCCACCGCTGTTCTTTTTGTCCCAACTGGTGTGAGTCAGCTGATGGGAATTCTGATTCTATGCTCTTTTGCCAAGATGGGAAGCTGGTTTGGAAGACTTTGGGATCTATACATCCAAGAACATTTCTTCCCTATTTAGGTATATCAGTCATTTTATTTTCTACTGAGAATTATTTATATCATTCAGAGTTTCCAAGCACAGAACGTAACTGTGAAATCCCAAGGTTTCCGGAAATGTTTCAGATAGGAAAGGGAGAGGAAATGAACCAGGCAGCCAATTTCACTCTTTGCTCTTTGAAAAGTAAGAATTTTTTGCCCTCTTTTCTTCTTTTTCCTCTCTGGCAGCCCTTTCTTTCATCTCTAACCTGTTGATGTTTCAGAGAGTGTGTGTGTTTCTGTGTATATAGGTTTGTTTGTGTGTGTGTGTGTGTGTGTGTATAAGAGAGAAAAGGAGAGCGAGAAAGGTAAAGAATGTGATTTAGCTGGAGTTGAATATTCCTCTGGCAAAAGCAGAACTTAGTGAAGACTCTTTCTCTCTTATGCTTATTCAACTCTGGATTTCACTTAAACTGAAGAAATCATCATTAACTTAGTTTTTTATTCTCCACACACTGGCAAAGTCCCTAGTACGTATCAGACACGGCTCAAGACCCAAGTACTGCACTACTGAACAAGCGAGGCCTCGAGTCTGGTGGAACTTCCATTAGAGGGGAGAAAGACGAACAGCGCACGCAATTAAAACCTTCCACAGCAGAAAGGGAGAGGCGATGTGATGAAAACACCACAGAGCGATGGGATGATGAAGATTCCAAAGGCTACGTTAGATTGTGTGACTAGAAAGTGCCTCTCTGAGGAAGCCGCAGATAAGCTGAGATGTGGCTGAGATGAGGAAACCAGCCGTGTGCAAAAAGGGAATGAAGTCACTTAAAGAAGAGCAAACACCTGCAACCACCCCAAAAACAGGAACAAGCTAGAGTTGTTTGAGAAACATCAAGAAGCCCTGTGTGAATGGGGTAGGGTGGATGCTAAGCTAGCCAGCGGGTGATGGTGAGGGCACCCCTTTAGGTCAGGGTAGGTAGAATTCCTTGAGAGGATATGAGGGAGAGTGAAACCACTGGGTTAAAGTTTCCCATAGCTCCCCCCAGCTGCTGTATGGAGAACACTGAACAGAGAAGAAAGGCCATGTAGAAAGCCAGTGCCATGGTGCAAGCGTGATGCTGTGATGGAAAGAACGACAGAGGGAGGTAGCAGGATGTGAGCTGGGTTTTGGAAGCCCCCAACTTAGGGTCTTTCACTTCAATAACGGTAGACATTGATACATTTACTGGAATGAGAAGGCAGAGGGGAAATAGAACTCTGTTAAGGATATGTCAAGTGTAAGACGCCCATCAGTATCTGGACGGATATGCCAAGTAGGCAATTGGATGAAAGTGTTTGCAGGCAGGTCAGGAGTAGAGAGAGAAATTTGAGAGTCATGAAATTCTAAAGTATTTAAAGCCTTAGAATCAGAATCAAAAATGGTAAGTGGAGAAAAGCAGGGATTCCAGAACCAAGCCCTGGGTGCACCAGCATTGACAGTGGGAGCAGGAGCTCAGTGTTGAGAGCCGAACAGAGCTCGGTAACACTATGAGTTGTCAAGGATGTCCACTTGTCTAACTCACCAGCCAGCTTTATTCACGTCATTGTCCTTTTGCCAATCCTAACAGCAATGAAATGTAATGGCAGTGATAAATATGGATGTATTCATGTCTTTTGTGCAGAAAGCAGAGATTGTTGCAGCACAATTCTTTTAAAAAGGAGTCGGTACCAAACATTTTATCACATTCCTCTCTAAACTATTTTTTTTTTCTGCCTGTTGGAGAGTAGGCTTTTGCTTGTCGGTTTGTTTTGTTTTTCAGGAAGGTATTGCAGGCACCTAATTAGGGGAGAGGGTGATACGTTTACAAAGTATTAATGGAGCTGTCTTTTCCCGCCTTACCGTGAACAAGCACTTTTTCTTGTACTTAAGTTTAAAATGCCTTTCTAGGAATGGAACAATGCAAACACTGCAAAGTGAAACTGGGAGGGAGGGGATGGTGAGGAGGAGGAGGCTGCATGGACCCCAGGGAGATGCTGTGGACCCTGTACCATTTAATCCATCCCTCCCTCATTTCCTATTTAAAATACTAAGAATGAGTAAAACATATGGGACAAATTTAGAGAAAAGACATTGGAAAGCTTTAATTTTTAGAGTTGTCAATGGGAACATGTCTTCTTTTCTAGGGGACAAGAAAGAAATCAATCCTGGGCCATTGAGCTGGAATTTAAACAGCGCCTCAGACTACATGGATTGTTCTAGATACCATCGCCTGTTAACTTCATTCCAAAATGATCATTTGGTTAAAAACACTTACGAAAACAATTTTTGGTGGCCTTGGTCTCAGGACTGACTGACTCACTCCAGAAAATCCAGCAAGTTAAAGATGTAAACCAGCCTTGGGGAGGTGTTAGCAGCAAAAACTCCAAGCCAGGTTCCCATGTGGATGGCGGTTTATGGGTTTAGGACATGCTTTAAGATGAATGTGTTGGATTCTTAGACCCAACTCTTTTGATCGCTGATTTTTTGATGGAGAACATTGCATCTTCCCAGCTAGCTTGATAAATGTGGGGATGTCATGTCTCCTTGGCAATCTGCGTTATATGGAATAATCTAGAAAACTTTAAAATGCTCCCTCATTTTTCCTGTAAGCAAACTTTATTCTTCAATAACAAGTACAGGTGGTTTTTGCCAGTTGATTCATTCCTTGGTCTTTACTCAGGGTAAGTTCTGAGCGAGGAGCAGTGTGTAGGTGGGATTGAGCCATGGTGTGGGGGTGGATGTTCTGAGGGCGGGAGAGTATCTCTGATTTGGAGCCTTTGCCAGTTTCCATAATGGAAGACTCCGACCACGGCCAATTTCAGGCTCTCAATATCCTGTGTTCCATGTAAAGTCTTCACTGGTCAGAAATGTCAACATTCAGCCTTCGAAAGCCAGTAGGACACCGGGCAGAGGTAGCTGGTAGGAGCCAGAACTGGGTAGATGGGAGTGGTCGTCAAAGAAATGATGACCCAACCTCACATGCCTAGTAGATCAAGAACATTTCATTGAACAAAATCTAATGGTGCCTCGTTTTCTTTCAAAAGCAGTGTTTGCATAATGACTGGTGTGCTCATGAATGCCCATTAGAAGACTGGGGAGAAAATTTAAACCCACATGAGAAAGTATGTTTAGATGTGAAAGGAAGCCTACATATATTTTTAAAGCCAATTGAGTATAAAAGCAGTTGATAACTCCCAGAGTAATTATTTGTAGTCCTTGCATTTAGAGGTGGGCCGCCGCTGAGCCCTTTCTCTAGTCGGAGATAATTACAACACAATCTCACTATTCCTCCCTTCAGAAAATGATTGTGATAAAATAACAAACCTGGAGAAGCTCAGAGTCTTTAGAGATTTTCCATAACCTGTGCCTTCAGGACACAAAAGCCTACATGGCCAGACAACTAGAAACAGGACTTATTTTGAAAGATTTTTCAAAGATTCACTCCCTCTGTCCAGTTTTAAATGTAAAGCCACATTCATAGGCAGGAAATCCTTTCCTGTATCTAACCGTGGTGTCTCATTTTTTTGTGTTTAATTAATTCCCTTTGTCTCTTTTCTAAATGAGGGAATTATCCTTCCATCCCTAAGTATAATTAAAGATACTGAGAAATTACTATTTCAGATCCCACTAATTCACAAATTGTGATAATTCCAACAAGGCCTGGACTGCAAAAATCATTAGATAAGCAAATAAATGGGGTAAACAGAACCATAGGTCACCTTAGAGGCCTTCACTCTATACCTGCCTTCCAGTGAAGAGCTGCCTGGATCCTTTGTTGGGGAAGTGCTGTCTGGACAGACTCACCCCTTTACCAGCTCTTTTGCCATTGAAGAGAAAGGCTGTTTAGAGACTTCTGGGGATCCCTCTCTGGGAAATCTCTTTAGGGTGTTTATCCCTCCACTGCCTGTAGGACTCTGGGTCCTCACCCTGACTGGGCCTTCCTCTGTATCCTCGCTTCTGCCTAGAGGAAGGCCAAAAAATCCCAGGATGTCACACTGTAAACAGGAGCTCTTTCCCTCCATTCATGAAAGCAAATCCCCGGGCGGCTTTGCTGTGGGGGAGCTGGGGTGGGGACCTGGAGGCAATGCTGAGGGCGGTCAATGTGCATTTGTGTTCTAAAATTCAGGCCTTTGTGATCTTGCGAGGACTTCTGTCTTTGTTACTGTTCATCTATATTTTGTCAGGTGCCTTCATTCATTGAATCATTCTTCATTGACTGCCCACTCTGGGGCCGGACCCCAAGGATATATTACATAGACGAACTATATACAGTCCTTTCAATTTCATTTAAATTAATTTTTAACAATTAAATAGTGCTCACTACTTGTGGGCACTGTGGCAAGCACATTAACAATAATGACTCATTTAATTTATGCTCCTCAGTGAACTCACAGACTGGCAGAGCTAACAGCTTATAACACAGAAGATTCAGGGCCACATCCCTGAGGGAGTCAGTTGCAGTCCGGGGAACCTGGCGGGGCCACACCTGCAAGAGTCTTAAAGGGTAATAAGGAGATTTCAGGTGAATAACTGGGGCCATTTGCAAAGCAAAATGGAAAGTTGGTGAGGCTGGAGAACTGATGTGTCCTGTGAAAGGAAAGTGCTTTGGACCCCCAAAATCAGGGAGCTAAAAAGAAAACTCAAGCTGGGAACTGCTCAGGGCAAACCTGCCTCCTGCTCTATTCATAGTCATCCCTCTACTCACTGAGATGGATGCGTATCTGATGGCCTCCTTTGGAAAGGCTTATCAGAAACTCAGAAGAATACAACCATTTGTCTCTCACCTACCTGTGACCTGAAAGTCCCCTCCCTGCTTCGAGTTGTCCTGCCTTTCTGGATAGAACCAGTGTACTTCCTACATGTATTGACTGACGTCTCATGTCTCCCTAAAATGTATAATGCTAAGCTCTGCCCCGACCACCTTGGGCACATGTCATCAGGACCTCCTGAAGCTGTGCAAGGGTGCGCATCCTCAACCTTTGCAAAATAAACTTTCTAAAGTAACTGAGACCTGTTTCAGATTTTCAGGGTTCACAGTACCCATAAAGGAAACAGAGACGGTTGTCTAGGACTCCAAATGCTCTTTTCGGTTCGGCTAGATGGATGGAAGAGAGAAGGCAGAAGCAGCAAGGGTGCAGCCAACCAGCTCTTAAACAAATTCAGGTGAGGAGAGATGGCAAGCTGAGAGGTTAAATGACATCCAGTGATATAAGATGGAGATTGGAGGCCAGGTGCAGTGGCTCACGCCTATAATCCCAGCACTTTGGGAGGCTGAGGCGGGTGGATCACCTGAGGTCAGGAGTTCGAGACCAACCTGGCCAACATGGTGAAACCCCATTTCTACTAAAAATACAAAAATTAGCCAGGCGTGGTGGCACATGCCTGTAATCCCAGCTACTGGGGAGGCTGAGGCAGGAGAATCACTTGAACCCAGGAGACAGAGGTTGCTGTGAGCCGAGATGGCACCGTTGCACTCCAACCTGGGCAACAAGAGTGAAACTTCATCTCAAAAAAAAAGAAAGAAAAGAAAAAGATGGAGACTGGAGATGGGGGCTGGAATTCAGAGAGCCCAGGAGAGGGAGGTTGAAGGTCAGATGGGGGCAGGAACTTGTGGAGGACCTAAATGTGGGGGCCTGTGCAGGTTTCTGTGATGACTTGGACTCTGGATAGAAATCGTTGTGGGTTTGTGCAGGGCTGTGTGATCTGCTTTTGATTCACATTTTTTGTCGTCATGTCTGCTATTTTGAGAGGATACTGAGGGGAGCAAGGCAGAATCAAGGACACAACCAGGAGGCAATCACTGCTCTCCAGGTGGGAGATGACAGGGCCTGGCCTAGGGCAGGAATGGTGAGGGGTTGGGGTGGTGGCCAGGTGCTACACAGTCCCAGTTAGTGTCAGTGGTGTTAGCTGGCAGACTTTATGTGGGATATGAGTGATTTGACCTGAGAAACCAGAAGGTCTGGCTTCCACCCACATAGGTGGTCACTACAGGACATGTGGGCTTGTGAATTTCCAGAGCTGCCTGTGGTTGCAGCTGCCTGGTGTCACCTGCGCTGTGATTCACTCCCCTTCCCCCTTCCCTGCAGGCTGGACCTGTGAGTTCTTCCCACCAACAGAATACAGCAAAAGTGACAGGACTAAATGCTTATGCATACATGATTCTACTGCGTAAGACTGAAGCTCATCCTGTTGGAAAATTCACTCCTGCCAGCTTTGAAGAAGCAAGTTCCCATGCTGTGAGCAGCCATTATGGAAAACAGTATGGAGGTTCCTCCAAAAACTTAAAGTAGAACTACCACATGACTGACAAATCTATCTAATGGGTATATACCCAAAGGAACTGGGATCAACATGTCAGAGAAATAACTGCACTCACATGTGCCATTATTCACATCAGCCAAGGCATGGAATCAACCTAAGTGTCCACTAAAGGATGAAAGATAAAGAAAATGCGGTGCATAGACACAAAAGAATATTATTCAGCACTGAAGAAGAAGGAAGTGCTGTCTTTTGTGACAATATGAACAGACGTGGAGGACATTATGCTAATTGACATATGCTATGTGAATTAAAAATTATGCTAAGTGAAACAAGTCAGGCCCAGAATGATAAATACCGCTCAATCTCACTGGTATGTGGAATCTAAAACTTGAACTCATAGAAGCAGAGAATCCAGAGGCTGGTACAGGTATAGGGAAAATTGGAGAGATGCTGGTCAAAGCGTATGATGTTTCAGCTAGACAGGAGAAATAAGTTAAAGATCCATTGTGCATTATGGTAACTATCGTTAATCACAATATCTTATATACTTGAAATTGTCTGTTGAAAGAAAAACCTTAGCCGTATAAAATTTAACCAAGTTTAGTTGAACAAAGAACAATTCACAAATCGGGCAGCCTCCCAAGACAGAGGAGGCTCAGAGACTCCAGCGCAGGCATGGGGTGGAAGAAGATTTATGGGCAGAAAACAGAAAGGGAGTTAGGTACGCAAACAGCTGCGCTGGTTACAGTGTGGCATTTGCCTTAGTTGCACATGCTTTGAACAGTTGCTCCCCTTTGATTGACAAAAGCTCAGTGATTGGCACAAGAGTAGGCTACAGTCTGTTTACATCTCCATTTAGGTTTCAGTTCACTGTGTACAGAGAAACCTTTAGGCCAAACTTAAAATATGGAAGGAGGCAGCTTTGGGGTGAACTTGATTTAACATTGCTAAGAGGGTAGGTTTTAAGCATTCTCATCACACATTATATGAGGTAATGCACATGTTAATAGCTTAACTTAGTCATCACTCAGTGTACATATATATGAAAACATCACATAATATACCATAGATGTATAGAATTTCTACTCGTCAATTAAAAGTAAACAATCAAAACAAAAACACATTGTTTTAAGTCACTAAGTTGGTATTAATATTGTTATGCAGTGATGGATAACAAAGACATCAGGAGAAAGACTGATTTTGTCTGGAACAGATCGAGTGTGAGCCACAAGAGATTAAAGTAGAAATACAAGTAGGCAAATGGATGTAGGGATCTGGGCTTCAGGAGAGAGGTCTGAGCAGGCTGTATCCCTGTAGGTTCAGAAGCTGCGGAGGCACTAAAAGCCACGAGAATGCATGACACCACCGGGAAAAAGAGAGAAGAGTTCTGGGGTGTTGTCCTAAGACCTTAGAGACCAGAGGAGTCCCCAGCAGAATTGGAGAAGGAAAATCCCATGTGACGGGAGGAAAACCAGGAGGGTGGCTGCATCAAAAGCCATGGGAGGAATGCGATTTTAGGGGAGTCATCAACTCTGCCCAGCACTGCTCATAGGTCCAGGAAGAAAGGACACCGTGTCTAGGGCTCTCCATCCCTCAGTGCCACTCACCACCCACCCCACAGACCTGCTGCAAACCTCTCATCACTCAGACCTGGAACTCCTCATGACCTCCATCTCCAGCCTTTTCTTTTCTTTTCTTTTCTTTTTTCTTTTCTTTTTTCTCTTCTCTTCTCTTCTCTTCTCTTCTCTTCTCTTCTCTTCTCTTCTCTTCTCTTCTCTTCTCTTCTCTTCTCTTCTCTTCTCTTCCCTTCCCTTCCCTTCTCCTTCCTTCCTTCCTTCCTTCCTTCCTTCCTTCCTTCCTTCCTTCCTTCCTTCCTTCCTTCCTTCCTTCTTTCCTTCCTTCCTTCCTTCCTTCCTTCCTTCCTTCCTTCCTTCCTTCCTTTTCTTTTTCTTTCTCTCTTTCTCTCTTTCCTTCTTTCTTTCTTCTCTCTCTCTCTCTCTCTCTCTCTCTTTCTTTTAGACAGAGTCTTGCTCTTAGCCCAGGCTGGAGTGCAGTGGCATGATCTCAGCTCACTGCAGTCTCAACCTACTGGGATCCCACCTCAGCCTCCTGAGCAGCTGGGATCACAGGTGTGCACCACCACTCTCTGCTAATTTTGAGAAGTTTTTGTAGAAATGGGGTCTCACTATGTTGCCTAGGCTGGTCTCAGACCCCTGGGATCAAGTGATCTTCCCTCCTTGTTCTCTTAAAGAACCAGAATTATAGGGGTGAGCCACCACACTTGGCCTCTTTTCTACACTTGCCCTCCTCCGTCTCTAGCCTCCTTCCTTAACACACTTGTCCTTCTGATCCTCAAACACGTTGACACCTGCTAACACTGAGCTGGCATCTTTCTACTGAACCTCTCTCTCAGTTTCTCCTTGTCTGGCTGGAATCAGCTGTGTCTGCCTTCTGTCCCAGCATCCGTGTGGGTGCACAGCTCCTGCCTCCAGGAAAGGCCAGGCCGAGTGTGCTTCCTGCCCCAGCTCCACACCTTCCATGGATGGGGCCACAGCATCTGTGTGTGTGTGTGTGCAGAGCTTCTGCCTCCAGGAAAGGCCAGGCTGAGTGTGCTTCCTGCCCCAGCCCCGCACCTTCCATGGATGGGGCCGCAGCATCCATGTGTGTGCACAGCTCCTGCCACCGGGAAAGGCCAGGCACAGAGTGCATCCCGCCCCAGCCCCACACCTTCCACGGATGGGGCCGCACACAGCATTGCTCCCTCTCCGCAGGGTCAGTCTATCTGACATCCTCTCCGTAAGCACACTGTGGGCACACTGTGGTGTATCTGTGTGTACATTGTTGTGTACTCTATAATTGTGTGTTTAATTATACCTACACTTTGGTCAGTGGAGTAGGAGTGTTGTAAATACTTTGAATAACAGTTTTCTTTAAGAATCAAGGGGGCCGGGTGTGGTGACTCATGCCTGAAATCCCAGGACTTTGGGAGGCCAAGGTGGGAGATCTCTTGAGGCCAGAAGTTCAAGACCAGCCTGGCCAACATGTCAAAACCCAGTCTCTACTGAAAATACAAAAATTATCTGGGCGTGATGATGCACACCAGTAATCCCAGCTACTTGATAGGCTGAGGCACAAGAATTGCTTGAACCCAGGAGGCAGAGGTTGCAGTGAGCCAAGGCAGTGCCACTGCACTCCAGAGAGAGACTGTGTCTCAAAAAAAAAAAAAAAAAAAAGAATTAAGGATGAAGTTATGCCTGAAATCCTTCAGTTATAATAAATCAGTTCTGTTCTTTCCCATCTAGTCATTTTCTTCAGAGAAACTTGTCGTAATTTATAACACGCTGGTAAATAATATAAATGCAGTTGCATGTTTATTTTATAGAGTCTGCACCCTCATTCAACTACAAGCTCTGTGGGAGGGGAAAAGTGGCATTTTTGTCTGCTACTCTGGGCCTGGTACAGTAGGTGACACATCGTGGATATTCCATAACTGCTTGTTGATGGAGTAAGCGAGTGAATCCATGTTCTACAACAGTAAGGAAGGAAGACCTTTGCTTGGAGATCAGCCTCCCTAAAGGGGTGTGGGAGGAGCTGGGTGACACCAATGACCTCCGGGTCTGCCCTGAGGGTGGGATGAGCTGGGTGACACCAATGACCTCTGGGTTTTCCCTGTGGGTGGGATGAGCTGGGTGACACCAATGACCTCCGGGTCTGCCCTGAGGGTGAGATGAGCTGGGTGACACCAATGACCTCCGTGTCTGCCCTGAGGGTGAGATAAGCTGGGTGACACCAATGACCTCTGGGTCTGTCCTGAGGGTGGGAGGAGCTGGGTGACACCAATGACCTCCGTGTCTGCCCTGAGGGTGAGATAAGCTGGGTGACACCAATGACCTCTGGGTCTTCCCTGAGGGTGGGATGAGCTGGGTGACACCAATGACCTCCGTGTCTGCCCTGAGGGTGGGATGAGCTGGGTGACACCAATGACCTCCAGGTCTTCCCTGAGGGTGGGATGAGCTGGGTGACACCAGTGACCTCCGGGTCTTCCATGAGGGTGTTTGGAGATCTCCTGATGGATGCTGCTGGGGCCTTTATTGAAGCACAACGAGCTTTGCACATGGTGGCATCTGGAGGGTGCTTCAGGATCGCTCCTTTGAGCACACAGGGTGCAGCGAGGAGACTGCAGTTTCCGCTCCTGGGATGTGGGCTCTTAGGTCTTTCCACTGGCGTCAGGTGGCCACACAGTGATGGTGGCGCTGACCAGCAAGTCTCAGCGTGAGGCAGGAGTGTTCTTCAGGAACCTGCCCACCTCATACGTGGCTGCAGGATGCTGCTATTGGCTGGGACCTCAGCTCGCCTGCATCACGTCCCCGCAAATCCATGTGCAGATGTCCTGTGGCCACCAGACCCTGAGGACCGGAGAGGAGTGGTCGCTCTGTGCCTGCGGGAGCTCCTGGCCACAGAACCTGCGAGCAGAACATGATGCATGTTTGTGTCTTGTAGGTTTGGGCTCCTGGATGGCTGATTACTCAGCCATGGTCACTGAAATACCCTGTTCCTGGGAGTTCTCTTATTATCTCAGCTAAGTCTCAACTAACCTTTACACACATCAAGGTGCCCATCTCACGGATGAGGATACTGAGACGTACAGGATTAAATAAACTGCCCAAAACACACAGTTGCTAAGTGGTGACCCAAACTTGAACACAGTCTGGCTGACTTCCAAGCCGTTCCCCCAGTGGAGGAGGTCTCAGACAATGCACAGAGGCTCGGCGCGGAAGACCCACGCCATTCCCCCAGGTGTATCCTGCTGTTTTCTGGACTGGTTACAGATGAGTCCCTGCCTGCAACTCAGCCAGCTCAGAGGACGCTGGTGAGGCCAGGCCTCTGGCTATTCCAGGCAGACCCAGCACCCATGTCAGGAACAGCCAGTGTCTCCCCAGGATGGCAGATGGAGGCAAACCCTGGTGTCTGAGTGGCTTCAAATAGTTGCACACCTAGAAGCCTCAAAGTGCACGAACACGGCAGATGGGGGCAGGTGTGTGCCCAGGAAGCCTCACCATGGTCACCTGGCTTATTTTCCCCTGCAGGGCCATTCACAAGGCTTGCTGCTCAAAAGGAGCAGGCCCTGCCCACCCGGCTTTGCACCGCAGCCCTGGTTCCGACACACACAGGTAGGCAGCCCGGCAGAGGGGAAAAGCCAGCTCAGTCACTCCCAACTGCACTTGCCTGCTGGCGGCTCTCCTTTCTCTTCTTCTTCTTCTTCTTTTTTTTTTTTTTTTAAGAGAAATTGATTAAGCATTTTTCCTTTTTTCCCTCTTTCTGAAATATATTTGGAGGATACACTATTTCTATTCTGGTGCTCTCTCCTTAGAGGAAAAAATTTTATTTTTCACCTGTCGATGCAGCAAAACGGAACCAGAAGCAGGAGTGCCAAGCGGGCCGTGCCTTCCTCTCCACTTCCCTCCCTGGGTGCAACCACTGCGGTGTGGCAGTGACTGTGGATAGTAAGTTCCTGCATTGCAGCACTTCTGCCCCGCTTCGAGGGCCGAGTTCCTTGCTCTGCCCATGCGCTTTGCCTCCCGAAGCTTCAGATGTGGAAGCCATATTCTGCGGGACCAGAAGAAAGTGCACTTCCATCCCACATCTCTGGTTATCAGAGCATCACATCCAAGTTTGACCTACATTACAGGGCAAGTCGGTCATGAGCACACACTGGACCATGACAAATTGATTGTGGTGACTTTATTGATGTCAAGGGGGATACGGCGCCACGATTAATAATTTACCCAACAGAGAAAAGCTTTTCTTGTCTCTGTGATGCTGGAGAGCCCGAGGTTTGATTGCTCCAAGTCCGAGCACGAATGATGGAGATGCTCACACCTACAGCTCAGGTGAAAATCCACAGCAGAAGATTCCCGGTAGCCTCCCCTCTGCGTGCCCACAAGTTGTCAAGGCAGAAAGTGAAGTTTGTTCTCTTATAACAAACCACACGAGATAGAGACTTGGTTTTTCTGTTCTCAGAATTTTTTCTGCTCTACCCAAGCTAGGGGATGGCGTTGCATGAGTACCACAGGCACTTGGGGAATGCCCGTTTCATTTCATTACGCTGAGCGGAGATAAGGAGATTCAGACACTAACTAGCATTTTCCCCTAAATCTCCGTGGAAATGCAGTCTCTAGTCCAGGGCACCATGTGCTGTGAGGACTTTATACTCGCCCTCCGAGTGAAAGGAGAATAAAGGAATGAATGCAGGGGTGGGACGGGGTCATTTCTGTCCCAAAACTGCATATTGTGGACATTTTTTTTTTTTTTTTCTGAGATGGAGTCTCGCTCTGTTGCCCAGACTGGAGTGTGGTGGCACCATCTCAGCTCACTGGAACCTCTGCTTCCCAGGTTCAAGCGATTCTCCTGCCTCAGCCTCCCGAGTATCTGGGATGACAGGCACCCACCACCATGCCTGGCTAAGTTTTGTATTTTTAGTAGAGACGAGGTTTCACTGTGTTGGCCAGGCTGGTCTTGATCTCCTGACCTCGTGATCCACCCATCTTGGCCTCCCAAAGTGCTGGGATTACAGGCATGAACCACTGCGCCTGGCCTATTGTGGACATTTTAAACTGCAGGGAAATTAATCCTGAGCAGTAACAAAAAAATAATAATAATAATAAAAATAACAACAACAACAAAAAACATGGTTTTTATTTGAGTCCTAGAGAAACAAAACAAAACATGTTTTCACTTTTTTTTCCTTATCTAATTTTGCTACTGCTTCACTTTCCCTGCCACCTCTCTTACTGCAGTTTCAACTAAATGACTAAGCAAATTACATCTTGAGTTGCTTTTCTGGAGTGTGGAGAATTGGAGAATCAGATGAAAGTCAAGGTATCTCTCTCTTCAGCAGCTTCCGGATCGGGGGCTGCAGCTGAGCGGGGGCGTTGTGCAATCTCCTTCTGTTGTCCAGCAGGCTTCGGTTCAGGGAGACAGAGCAGGCTGAGCCCACGAGAGTGCTCCCCTCGCAGCTGTCCTGGGGGAAACTCTAGAAAGGGTAGAGAAAATCAGAGAAGAAAGGATATTTTTACACAGTACGATTGTATTTTTATCCCTGGAGGCTTGCTGAACGCAGGTTTCTGGGTAAGTTACACAATACAGGAGAAGTAAGTGTTTAGCGTTTAGATGGTACGTGAGGGAGGCCAGCGCTCTGCAGAGCCCCGCCCCTGTGTGTGTTGTGTGGTCTGGAAACACAGTGGCAGGGCGCACCTTCTGGAAGTGAGGCCGGCCCGGGACTGAGATGGCTCTACCTCTGCAGGTCGCCTGCCCAGAGGCTGCACTTCAGCCAGTGGGGAAACCGGGATTGATTTTAAGTAATTCAATTCTCAGGCCATAGGTTGTTGCCAAACTGCAGCCTGAAAAAATAGTCTATTGATTTTCTGAGTCAAATAAAGTTATGTCAATGTAGAATTAAATAGATAGTCACATAGCTGTAACATCCCCAAAGATGGAAATACTACACATCAGATGTGCCTGTGGTCTCTTTATTCATCTGTTCCTTCCTGTTCTTACGGCTATCAGAAAAAAACATACGTAGCATTGCTAAATAACCTTGAGAAACAAGCGTGTTTTGTAAATAGCACATCTTTGTACAAACGTGTGTGATATTTTCAAACCCTGAAGTCGCTTGCGTTTTTCTCAGCTACTCACAGCAACTCTGCAAGACAGTCCTCACATTGGGTTTAAATCCTGACATCATATCCAAATTATGTGGCCTTGGGCAAGTCAACTAAACTCTTTGCCGTGTTTCTTCATCTCTATATTGGAATGATGATACAAGCTTCCTCAAATAAATCAAAGTGAGAATCAAACCAGCCTGGCCAACGTGGTGAAAACCCATCTCTACTAAAAATACAACATTAGCCGGGTGTGGTTTCAGGTGCCTGCAATCCCAGCTACTCGGGAGGCTGAGGCAGGAGAATCACTTGAACCCGGGAGGCGGAGGTTGCAGTGAGCCGAGATTATTGCACTCCAGCCTGGGCAACCAGAACGACTTTGTCTCAAAAAAACAAAAAAAAAGATCAGGTTAAGTATGTGGGTGCTAAGAACTACGTGCACATGGAACTACTTGCCGCTGTCTCCGTTATTTACTAGAGGAAGACACTGACATGACGCCCCAGCCCATCCCTGGTCTGACCTTTTCATGCCGTCCCAGAGGGGATGTGGGGTTGGATGCGTTCTCACTGCCAGCCTTGCCTTCTTACCATCACAATCTCCCTCTGGATCTGCCTGCAACAGGGACCCAGAGTTCTAGGTCTTGGCGCCTTTGCTGCTGCCTCCCTGGGAGGGGTCGCCTGGCACACTGTGACCTCCTCACCTCACCCCACTGTAGCCTTCAACCCCAACCCCCTTCTTCACACGGCAGTCAGAGTGAAGAGAGAAAGCATGATTCAGATGCGTCTCTGCTATTCACACTCCCCAAGGCCTCCTCATGTCTCTGGGGGCGAAAGCTAAAGTCCTCCCACTGGCCTTCGGATGCCCCACAGACCCAGCACTCCGTCCCTCTGACAACATCTCCTCCTGCTCTCCTGGATGCAGCCACCTCCTTGTGTGTCTTCAGGCTCTGCAGCCTTCACAGGGGCCCCTCCTGCCTGGAGCATCTTGCTGTGTATCTGCGTAGCTCCTCTCTCCACCTCCTCACCTCCTGTCTCCCGCTCTCCATTCTCCTTCCTGCTGTTCCTTTCTTCCGCAGCACCATTAACCTTCTAACAGGCTGCTCCTCATCACTTCTGTGTTTGGTCAGTTCCCCAAACAAGAACGCAAACTCCACCAGGCAGAGACTTGCATGTGTTTCGTTCTCACTGGATCCCTCGTGCCGTGGGATGCCACACGTAGTGGGCATACGATCAGTATTTGTTGAATGTGTAAGTAAAGAGAGGAAGGAAGGAACAAATGAGTGGACACATGAAATGTGTTGCAGGCAGAAAAAAGTTCGAAAAGACAACACGACATTGCGCGAGAGGAAAAAGGGAGATCTGAATTGTGATGTCTTCCCCTCCCTTAGAGGAAGGCAGTTTTAAACATGAACAGATTGAGTCAGAATAATCATTGCAGCAGAATTTGCCAGAGGTCAGAGAGCTGCCGGCCCGTCTCAGTAAGATGAAACGTATAAAATTCACTCACAATCCCCAGGGAGCACAAGGCTGAGGGTGTCCATCAGGGACTCCCAGAACTCACAAGCAAAGGTACTCATGGGGTCAATGGGGTCAAGAAGAGCAGCTTAAGTAAAAATAAAGGGTATTTACTGGGGGATGCAAAGGAGATGGAACTGGGAAATGGAAATCTATTAGGGTTTTGAAGAGTATTCCCTCTCTACAGCTGGTGTCCCCTTCTCCCTGCTGTCCCAATGCTCCCACCAAATCAGACAACGTCATGTGTAGACTTGCCCATTGCTCACCGTGTGACACACCAGGGCCTGCACACGCCCTAGTTCAGGACGCCAAGTCACCCAGTGCTGATTCCTGATTTCTAGGACAGAAGATTCACTGGCTCACGATGGCTCAGGTGTCCGCCTGGATCATGGCCCTAGCCAGGAAGTTGAAGCCCAGGACAGCCAGGACGCTCCTCAGAGGATATGTCTTGGAGAACTATCTGGGGGTCTGGGGGACTCAGGGCTGGACAGACTCCCAGAAACATTCTCATCCAGAGCTGGGACAGGAAAACCTGGAGCATCTGTAGCTCCCATGGACAACATGATGCCCTTTTAAAGCAGCAAGTAGATGGCACTGGGTGCCATGGGCATGGGGACGATAAGGAGAGTGGGGTGGAGCAGAGAAATCGGTTTTACATTGTAGCTGTGGACAACGCTGTTGTCTTGTATTATTTGTTGTACTTATCATGATTCTGTACAAAGAATGCTTGAAAAGAGAAAAGACAGAGGGTGTTCAGTAAATTAGAGGGAAGTTCCCTGCTGTGCCATGGAGCCATATTTATAATCTGGGCCCTTTAGGGTGGGGATTATTGGCACAGAGATTACAACAGACGCTGTAAGAAGAGATTCCAGACCAGTTTTGCAATTTATTTCCCGTTCATGAAACCCCCCACAAATCAGACAAGCTCTGTAAGTAGAGAACTCTCTGACTGGAAAATCCAAGGGAAGAAGTTCCTCCTCGCTTGAAGAGGTGGCGGAGGGACCTCGGGAGGGTGGAATTCAAGGCAGCTAAGCAGGTGTCATTGAATGCATGGCCTCTGAGCACGCAGGCTGCAGGGCCGGTCCCCTCACCTCGCTGCTCCCTGGCATCTGACCAGTGAGATGGTAACAGTGGTGTCTACCAAATAGGACTGTAGTGAGAACCACTACGAGCCTCTAATGCACAGCAAGGTTTATGTGGATATCAGACATTTTTACTATTGTTCTGATTCCCAGGGAGTGGCTGAAAGTCAGTGCAGTAAAGTCCCTGAAGTGCCATCTTCTTGTCACCATCATGATTTTCTATTTTACCCCTACTTGTTCATTATTGGTGCTATACATGAATCAATGTGTTTCCTTAAATAGCATGATTGGTGTGTTTGTTGTATATTTATTGTATCCATTAAGTGAACACATAAATGTTAAAATAAAAATATGCATTTAGGTGCCATTGAATTCTCCTCTGGGCACACCACTATTTGGGGCACACTGTCCTACAAAATGTATATGGTTCTGTATCTACAGAACAAATTATCACTGTCCCCAAGGCATAACCAATGCCTGCAGAGGTCCTCACTGATGGTGGAGTTTGCTCTGATGCTCTGGCCTGGTCACTGCAGCTTTCTACATCTGATTCAAGTCTTTCTTTTTAGCACTATCTCCCACTAACACTATACCAGATTCCTGTGATTCAGTTAAACTGGTGAGCAGGCCATGCAGCCAGCTTCTGGAACTCAGGCTGTTCCCTGGAATGCAGCGTCCGTTCTTCAGTGTCCTTCCTCACCGTCTTTTTTTAATCTTCACGAAACTTCTTGCAAACAAAATCCTATTTTTTGTAATTTTTGTTTTAGATGGAGTCTTGCTCTGTCACCCGGGCTGTAGTGCAGTGGTGCGATCCCAGCTTATCACAAGCTCCATCTCCTGGGTTTAAGCAATTCTCCTGCCTCAACCTCCTGAATAGCTAAGATTAAAGGCACCTGCCACCATACCTGGCTACCTGGCTAATTTTTGTATTTTAGTGGAGATGGGGTTTCACCGTGTTGCCCAGGCTGGTCTCAAACTCTTAGACTCAAGTGATCCACTCACCTCGGCCTCCCAAAGTGCTGGGACTACAGGCATGAGCCACCATGCCCAACCTGAATCCTGTTTATTTAACTGATTTACAAACAACTTTCAGAAATGAAAATTTCAAATTGACTTTTAACCGGCAATTTCTTTTAAAATCTGAATCTAGAAGTTTCTTCAAACTTTCTTTTTGTCAAGAAGTTAGTGATCTATTGCAAACTACAATAACATAACTACTTAGTATACCACTGAAGAAATACAAAGAAATATGTAGGCATTATGCCAATAGATTCAACAATTTTAGATAAAATTGAGAAATTAGTTGAAAGACACGTTATCAAAAACTGACGCAAGAAGTAATAGAAACTATGACTAGCTCTATATTTATTTTTTTAATTGGCTTCTTAATTTAAATTTTTCCATGAAGAAGAGTCCAGGCCCAGATTGATTTATCAGTGGATTCTGCAAAAACTTTGAGAAGAAGTAATATCAGTTTTATGCAATCTCTTTCAAAAAGTTGTGGAAAATCTTGTAAAGGGGATTATTTTTGAACCTATTTTATTAATTATCTTTATAAAAAGATTAGATAAAGAAAATAGAAAAGTCATTGATTAATATTCCTTACAAGGTACCTGCACATTTCTTCACAAAATATTTGCAAATCAAATCCATCAATATGTAAAAAAAAAGACAATGCCTCATGACCAAGTGGGATTAATCCTAACCATGCAAGATTGGTTCATTAGTCAAAAATTAGTGTAATTCGCCATATCAATAGAAAAAAGATAAACACCATATGATTGTCTCAATTGATAAAGAAAAAGCAATTGACAAAATTTAACATCAATTTGTAATCATCACAATCAACAAACTAAGAAGAAAATGAAACATTTCAATATGATGAAGGATATCTATGAAAAACCTGCAGCTAACGTCATATTTACTGTCTTATATTGAGTTATTTTCTCATAAGATCAAGAACGAGTCAAGAAAAATTGCTCTCAGTCCTTTTATTCAATATCTAATGGTGGTCTTAGGCTGTGCAAAGAGACAAGAAAAAAAATAAATAAAAGGCAAGAAGGTTGGGAAGGAAGAAGTACAACTGCATTTAGCCGCAGACAACATAACTGTTTGCAGAGATAATTCTAGGAATTCTTTTAAAAAAGATTTTCAAACTAGTAAATGAATACTTTTACAAGTTCACAGGATAGAAGATTAATATTCAATAATTAATTGCATTTATATACACTAGCAACAAATTGTTGAAATATGTTTGTTTTCATGCCATTAGCAATAACATCCAAAAAAGTAAAATATTTAAGGATAAGTTTAACAACATGTGTAAGATCGTATACTGAAAACCATAGACTGTTGTTTGAAAAATTATAGGGGGCCTAAATAAATGAAGAGTTATACCATGTTCATAGATTAGAGAATTCAGTACTTCAAAGATGCTATCCTACCTGAAATTGATCTATGGATTTAACACAATTTCAATTAAAGCCCCACCAGGACGTTTTATAGACTTGGACAAACTTGACCTAAAATTTCCACGGGAACAACAACAACAACAAATAATCCTGGACTAGCCAAGATAGTTCTGAAAGAGAAAAACAGGGTTGAAGGAGTTACCCTGTGGCCAAATGTGATGCTTTACTATAAAGAAAGCCGGTTGGGCTGGGTGGCTCACACCTGTAATCCCAACACTTTGGGAGGTCGAGGCAGGTGGATCATGAGGTCAGGAGATCGAGACCACCCTGGCTTACATGGTGACACCCTGTCTTTACTGAAAAAAAAAAAAAAAAAAAAAGCAAAAAATTAGCTGGGTGTGGTGGCGGCGCCTGTAGTACCAGCTACTCTGGAGGCTGAGGCAGGAGAATGGTGTGAACCTATGAGGCGGAGCTTGCAATGAGCCGAGATCGCACCACCGCACTCCAGCCTGGGGGACACAGCAAGACTCTGTCGCCAAAAAAAAAAAAAAAAAAAAAAAAACAAGGAAAAGAAAAAGAAAGCTACCGTAATTGACTATGAGACACTGAGATAAATATTTTAATAATGAAACTAATAGAAAGTTTATAAATAGACCCACATATGTGTGACTGATTGGTAATCTGACAAAAGTGCTAAATGAATTCAGTGGAGAAAGATACTCTTTTAGCACGTTGTGCTGGAATAGCTGGGTAACAAGTAAAAAAAAAAGGGGAACCTCAACTCTTACTTCATGTTATACACAAATGAATAGCATAACGTAAAACCTAAAATTAATAAACTTTAAAAGCACACCTAGGAGAAATGAGTTGCTATAACTCAATCTGACTCAGTCATAGGCAAAGATTTTATGGGTAAGATGCAAGAGAGAAAAACATAAAATTTTAAAAAATGGATAAGTTGATGTTCATAAAAATTTACAACCTTTGCATTACTAAGACAGGAAAACACAAGCACAGATAGATAGAATATTTATAATCCATATGTCTGACCATCAGAAAAGGCGAGAGATGTGATCAGAGAGATGCTTCACTGCAAGAAGACACAAGTGGCCAGGAAGCTCATGAAGATGCTTATTGCCGTCAGTCACTGGACAGTTGCAAGTCAAAACCGCAGTGGGAGAGCACCCTCACCCATCAGAGTGGCCCAAGACCAACATTAACTGCAAATGGGGCTGGCTCATGGGCCTGGCTCGGTGGCTCATACCTGTAATCCCAGCACTTTGGGAGGCCAAGGTGCGCAGATCACCTGAGAGTTTCAGACCAGTCTGGCCAACATGGCGAAACCCCGTCCCTACTAAAAATGCAAAAATTAGCCCGGCATGATGGCACATGCCTGTAATCCCAGCTACTTGGGAGGCTGAGGCAGGAGAATTGCTTGAACCAGTGAGGTGGAGGTTGTAATAAGCCAAAATCTCACCACTGCATTCCAGTCCGGGTGACAGAGTGACACTCCGTCCCCCCCCCCCCAAAAAAAAAAAAAAAAAAAGCAAATGAAGATACAAGTCCAGGTGTGGACATGGAGCAAGCACAGCCACTTTGCAAACCAGACTGGCAATTCCTTATAAAGCTAAACATACAACGCTTATGCTCTTCATCAGGGAATCATTATCACACGGGTTTGCCGCGTGGATTTCCAGGTTCTCTATCCACTTTACATAGGCAACTGTTCCTCCTTTGCTTTCTGGCCATCCTCTTTGGCATCCTCAAGCTCTCCCTGCCTTTTGACAAGTACACCTCTGGTGTCCTCAGATCCCCACGTCCACTGAGGTCCACAGCGCAGGCCCGTGCTCATCCCCTGCGTGGTTCTTCCCTTTTCCCATCCACTTTCTAGTGGAGGAACCTGTGGGGGCCTTGCCCAGGCAAGTGTCAGCCTCATGTGTCCCACAGGTTGAAATTGACCTACTGACAGGTGAATTCACCCCTTGCTGTTTTCCTTCGGGTTTGCCGTTTGCCTTTTCGGCTTGGGTCTGTGTCTACGGGATGTTCCTCTCAAGCCTGCACATTTCTTGTCCCTGCCTCTCGTCTTACATCTGGGGAGTTCAGGCCATCCTACAGCCAGCATGGTAAATGCTTTGCCGAAAACACGAGCCTGTTGAGGAGAGATGCAGCAGGCCATGAGGAAATGAGGACCAGCTAGGCACGGAGGTGTGCGGGCAGCTGCCCGGGTGAAGAAAGGGACATGCACTCCCTGCAGAGAGCGGCCATGCACAGGTGCAGAGAAGGACAGCAACGCAGATCCTGAGGATGATGAGCGAGGCCTGGGCCGGGCGGAGACGTCAGAGCCGAGGGGCGCCTCCCGGGGCATTTAGGATTTAGGCAGGTCAGGGGCGTTCTCAGACGAGGAGGAGAGGAAACACTGGCGCAGATGGGGAAGGCTGTGCGGAGGGAGAGGCTGGAGGCAGAGACCATTGGTGCCTCTGTTACAGCGATGGAGGGAGGGCGGGGGCAGAGACCGTTGGTGCCTCTGTTACAGCGATGGAGAGAGGGTGGAGGCAGAGACCGTTGGTGCCTCTGTTACAGCGATGGAGAGAGGGTGGAGGCAGAGACCGTTGGTGCCTCTGTTACAGCGATGGAGGGAGGGTGGAGGCAGAGACCGTTGGTGCCTCTGTTACAGCGATGGAGGGAGGGTGGAGGCAGAGACCGTTGGTGCCTCTGTTACAGCGATGGAGAGAGGGTGGCGCTCGGGATCAGAGCAGCCGCGCTGAACAGGAGCAGTTTAGTTCCCTCGAAGATACCTGGTGACTGCTTGGAAGCAGGGGCGCTGGGGGAGCCCAGCCAGTCTCCAGCCTTCAGGCATGCGCTGTCAGGTCTGTTCAGGCAACCCTGGCCTCTCTTGAGAGATTCGAGCCTACATTTTAGAAGCATCCAAAGCACAGTCTTCCTAAATGAAACTTCTACAGCCCCACACAGCCCCGGTCCCCTGCTGGGCATCCCAGTTCCTGCTAATACAGCACCATCCCTGTTCCCCAGGGTTTGTGACCAGGTTATAGACGGATTGCTTAGGCAAAAACAAAATAGGGGATTTTTTTCCAGAACCAGGAAGGAGAGTTTCACCAGCGGAGAGAGGCTGAGAGTAGCCGGTCATAGGCAAGTTAGGGTGGTCTTGGTCCGGCTTGTGTGTGACTCCAGCTCTTTCCTCTCCCGACTCCCTCCCCACTTTCGTACCCAGTGAGGGTCAGGTCCTATGAACACTTCAGTGAAGGGTCCTCTTATTTCCATGCATCTGCCCTTTCCACCTCACCTTTCCCTCTAGGATGAGGACCTGATATTCTCACTCCTTGACTATTTAAATCATCTCCTGAGAATGTCTCCTCTCCATTTCTGAATGTGGTCGCTCACTTTGCAGAGATACGTGGAGCGCCTATCAAGACCCTCGATGCTGTGTCCACAGAACATAACTTCAGGTGCTTTATGACTTTGCATCAAACATGCCTCCTGCATGCTCCAGGGACCAGCATTACTGTCGTCCTTTTCCCAGAGTGACCTGTCCCTCACACCTCTGAGCTGTGAGGACTCCTGCAGAGCTCTCTGCAGCCCGACAAGTTCTAGACTTCTCACTGTGCCCTTAAAGCCTTGAACCCTGTCCTCCTCCACGGGGGGATGCTGTGGCAAAATGCTGCAGCCTGAGTGGCTTGTAAACGGCAGGGATCTATTTCTTACAGCTCTGGAGACTGGGAAGTCCCAGGTCAGATCAGGCATCTGGTGAAGGCCTACTTTGAGCTTGCAGGTGATGGTCGTCTGGAGTTCTCGCCTGGCAGAGGGGTGGAGAGAGGAAGCAAGTTTTCTGGTGTCTTCCAAGAAGGGCACTAATCTCATCTGCAAGAGCCCCACCCTGATGACCTCATCACCTCCCCCATGCCCCAGCGTTTAATACCATCACCTTGTGGGTTAGGGTCACACATATAAACTTGGGGGACACAGGCATTCACAGCATAACAAGCCCCCTTTTCCTTCTCGTCTCAAATATCTTGCACCTGTCTGAATTATTTCCATTTCTCAAATGTGATTTTCCACTCCCACATCCCCAACTTGTCCTTAGGTCCTTGCCTCTGCCTGGGAAGTGCTGAGTTCACTTTTCTCCTTATCTAACTTTACTCCTCCTTCTGGGCCAGTTAAAATCCTACCTCCTCTATGAGGTATCCCCTTGAGGCCTCCCTACCCACCTGAGTGAATTCCTCCTCTGCCTCTGCTCTGAACTCCTGAGCAGTTAGATGGTGCTTTCTCAGGTTTCTCCTCACCTCCTTTTGTGTGTGGACACAGAGACCAGCTGCCAGAGCCCACCCTTCCAGAAAAGAGTGAGATCGTCACACATTGCTCAGCCCACCCGGCCTTACACTCCCAGGGCAGCCCCTGGTGACCCAGGACCACCCAGGTGAGGACACCTGACAGTTGGACTTCCTGCTCTCACTCCTTCCCTTCACAGATGTTGATAGCTAATACTTGTCCTGCACCTCAAATGTGCACCCCATTACACACCTTACACCCCAAATGTACACCCCATTACACACCTTACACCCCAAAGGTGCACCCCATTATACACCTTACATCCCAAATGTACACCCCATTACACATCTTGCACCCCAAATATGCACTGCATTACACACCTTGTGCCCCAAATGTACACCCCATTACACACCTTACACCCCAAACGTGCACCCCATTACACAACTTACACCCAAAATATGCATCCCATCACATACCTTACACCCCAAATATGCACCCCATTACACACCTTACACCCCAAATATGCACCCCTTACACACCTTATACCCAAATGTGCACCGTTACACACCTTATACTCAAATGTGCACCATTACATGCCTTACACATAAATGGGCACCCCTATAACACACCTTGCACCTCAAATGTGTACTCCTAATACACACTCTATACTCCAAATGTGCACCTAATACCTTACACCCCAGTGTGCACCCCAATGCACACCTTACACCCAAATGTGCACCGTTACACACCTTACACTCCAATAGACACCATTACACACCTTACACCCAAATGTACATCCCTGTTACATGCCTTGCACCCCAAATGTGTACCCCTATTACACATCTTACACCCCAATGTACATCCCTGTTACATGCCTTGCACCCCAAATGTGCACCCCATTACACATCTTACACCCCAATGTACAATCCTATTACATGCTTTGCACCCCAAATGTGCACCCCTATTACACAACTTGCATCTTGATGCCTAATACACACCTTGTCTCAGTGTTGACTGCCAGAGAGCCCAACCCAGGACAATCACGAACAATGAATTTCAAGCCCTGGGCCGACCCAGGATGCTGGAACAGCTTCTCAGACACAGCACATAGCAGGTGCTCAAAGGCTGTATTTGAGGCATGATTATCTTTGAACAAGGTCCAAGATAGATCTACCATATATACTAAATTCTCTTCTTCAGTGAATGTGTAAGTCGGTAAACAGGAGTAATAATTTATGATAAGCTGTTCCATGACCCACCTAACAGTCTCAGCTCTATGTTACTGGTGATGAATGTGGAAACATTGTAAATGACCTCAAAATATCAACTGTACGTGCATAGTTAGGAATCAATTAAACTGATATATAATCCCCTCTGCCATAGTCCACTCTTGTTATTGTTTGAGGTTCACTGAAGATGTTAGTACTTTAAGAACTCAATTCAAGAAGCCACTGGGGATTTATCAAGAGGCAGAGTTTAGGAACCAGTTAATGGTGTCCCTGAATGTGTAACGCCTCCCAGGCGATGCACACAGCTCTCGATTTGTTTGCCAGGAATTCTGAGTGAGCTCAGAGGTCTTCATCCCTGTCACCAGCAATTGCAGCTTTGCTATCGCAGGATCCAGCCTGTGTTAACATGTTAAAGCCCCAAGAAGCCCAAGGACGTGGCTGCCTTGTGACCTGGCTGCTCCTGACACAATATCCTCTGTCTGAATAGACTTTCCTGCGAATGTCCCTGGAGACCATGAGCCCTGAAAGCAGTCACTCCCCTTCTACACAGCATTATACACCCGATATTCATGCCATCAAAGTCACATCGGGGCAGAAGATGTGATCAATTAATGCCACCTAATTTAATCCCATTTTTAAAATGCCATCTTTATATTTCTTGCATTTAATTAAAAAATAGTAAGAATACCATCACAGAACTTTTCAACGAGTAACAAAGGAGACTGCGGTGGGTTTCAGCAGGGCAGGCTAGGAGTGTTTATGCTATTTCCTGAGTCATTGATGAGTCCACAGGCCCCCGTCCCCCAGGGGAAATGCCATTAAGAACTCAGGAGTGGAGGGGGAAGGATGCAGGTCACAGGCTTCCACTAATTGCCGCCCTCTTGATTTGATTTTCTCTAAACTTGAAGTCAGGATGACAGCCCACTGGAAAAATCACAAGGTGCTTTCCATTTGTAACCTTTACAGAAGAAGGATCTTAACGTGTAGAAAATTGTAGGAAAACTGCAGTTAAGGAGGCCTGAGCTCAGAAAGGAAGAGAGAAATAAAGAGAGCCTCCTCAGTGGCAAAATGTCAAGCCTGTGGGTTCTGCAGTGGAACAGGCTTTTGTCTCTTTCGGACTAGGCCTATAATTAAGAGATCCGGGTGTGAGCCCAGGCAGCTGCGTTTAGCAAGTGCGACTCCCCGTTGCTGTTACCCATAACGTCTCCGTCTCCGAGGCTTCATCCAAACAAAGTACACAGCGCTAATCACATTAACACTAATAATGGTAATAGAATTAAGAGAACAGACACAAAGCAGCAGATAATCAGTCCCTTCTTCCCCACCTAATAGCGCCTCTCTTTTCCTTTCCTCCTCCTTGGCTCCCAGTTCTGATTTCAGACCCGGCCACGTTTTCACAGCGGCTTCAGTGGTCACCCTTGGCGCAGGGGCAGCTCTGTACAGCCATGCCCTGGGCTGTGTCTCCGCCAGCCATGGCTCAGGTAGTGGAGTTCAGCAATGAAGCATTTGATCTTTTCTACTGGCTCTTTCATTTGCAGAAGGGGCAGGGAACACACGAAATGGAAAGTGTATCTTGGAGCAAGAGGCAGTGACAAGGGAAGAAAACCGAGAAGCCCGCAGGTGGCACAGCAGGCAGGCAGCCGCTTCCCGTGGGTGTGCAGAGCTGATGTGCAGAGACGTATTGATCCTCTGTGCTCTGTCTCATTGGCGAGGCAGTCACGGTCTGCATATTAACACACAGCCTGAGCTGCCTCCAATGGACAGCAGCATTTTGGGCCCAGAACACTGAAAGCAAGGGTAGTATCTGGTGAAAATCGGGGAAACTGCGTTTGCCTCAATTGTACGCAGCGGAAATGGTAGGGGCAAAGTTTCTGAAACTTCATTCCATGGAATCCCAGGAGACCGAAGTGCATTACAACTGAACCCAAAATCTGTAAACAGGCTGGTTGCCACCAAAGTGATTGTCTCCATATATTGGCAAAATTAAAGAAAAAATTTGTTTGCATTTTCTGTTGAATACAACACATTGTCATCTTAAATTCAGATCTTGACTGCCTCTTAATGTATTTTAAGGAATAAAAAAGAGAAAAACTTGGTGGATTTCTTTAATTCATGGAGGTGTTTTCCTCCACAGCTCACACAGTTTGTGTTTCTGGAAAACATGATTTGAGTACAGTCATTTCCAGCTACAGGTGTGACTGACAATGTTAACAACGTAAGTATATGGCTCAAAAGAACTTCAGCAACTCAGTACGATTCACTGACACATGCAATCGATAGAACCAAATCCTCTCCCATCACACATTGATGGGTGTTCTTCTGGTCTGGATGGTGCAGCTAAATATACATTTGAGGACAATGACTGTCTCCGCAAAAATTCAAAATGCTCTTGGCATTCGATAGTTTGACGACAGCAAGTGACATGGTTTTAACCAGTTTTTGTTTTGACAACTGGAGGATTGACATTAGTTGTTTCTAACTGAAAATAAAAGTCAATTCCTTGAGGCAAGTTTCTGCAAATTTAATGTAATCTCCTGGCATATGTTTTATAATCCCTCCAGTCAATTGGTGATAGGGGTGACACCTAGGCAGGGTTAGGGGGCTTAGGTCACAGCTAGTTCTGGATGAAACTGAAAGGGAAGGCTAAAGAGCAAAGTCAGGAACGATGGGATTCTAGATGACAAGTGTGTCCTGTGCAGGCAGAGCTTAGAGCTGCAGCAGGCAGGTGCAGACAGAAACCAGGGGCACCATCCATTGCGAGACGCTGCAGGGACAGAATCAAGGACACCAGATTGGGTATGGTGGCTGTGGTTATGCATCATTCCCAGTGGCCGAGGATGGTGACTTGATGGCCAGGTGGAGAAGCAGGCAGTGGGTGCAGGTGTCTCATGGCCACAAAGGTCAAGATCAAGGACAGAGTGGGGTGGGGGGTAGTGGAAATGGCACTGCCTGGAGCAAGCCCTTCCTTGGGCATCGTTAAAAACTCACAGCTGCAACAGAGAGTGACATAAAACCCTGACTGATTGAATGTTTTCGTTCTGTATAGTTTGTGGTGTTTAGAGCAGACGCCCAGGCTGGACTACCATATACTACGATGCGTGCATCCTGGTGTCTCTGTCTGTCTCTGTGTATTGGAGTAAGGGTTGAATCAGGGACACATACCACTAAAAATATATGGAAAAGGAAAGAAAATATCAGGAGCAAGAGATGCTGTCTTTCAATGGAAAAAGCCAGAAAGGTCCCTTGAAAAGAAACTTGAGATCAATGTCTCTTAAAATGTCATAATGCTAATACCGGCCCTGTATCAATTCAAGTATGTATTGTAGTGTAGTTTTCAAGGCCCCAGGACGTAGCAAACCGTATTTATTGGGAACTGTGCCCCAAGGTCCATTGTTCACTCCTGGCCATAGGGAGCTGTTTGCAGTTGAAGACTCTGCCTTGGTCCACCACACGGATGCTGTGAAGGCAAAACTCAGGCTCAGTGGAATTTTCCTGACTTCATCAGGCTTAACCTCAAACCACCTCACTCAAAGGAGATCATCTACAAACTATGCTCCAGGGCTCTCTGGTGCTCCACGGTGGGCCTGGGGGATATTTGGGGGTCTGTATACATGTAGAAGCGGACAGGTTGAGGGGAGAGAAGGAGCTGGCTGGGTCCCAGGGCCCATCCACATGACCCCCTGTCACGTAATTTAGATATTACACTTTTTGGTAAGACTTACGTGAAAGAAAGAGTTTCGTAGCTTCACAAACATTTGCAAATGTGTTCTAACCTTCAGCCATTGTTTTCTCTTACACTCAGTCCTGCCTTGGGTAGTATGGAGCCGGTTTTCTATTACCTTAGGGGAAAGTTTTAATGATCCGATCAATTTTATCTGAATCTTCCATTAAACTGATCATACAATTAGAAGTCAACATGGATAGTGGTCAGACTGAGTTTATTTGAGGCTCGAATGATAAGTTATTTAAATTTATTTTACTGTTTTCAGACGCACTCTCTAACGTAACCAAGTGTTAGCAAGAGATGGCGGTGCTTTGAAGGAATGTACTTATCCCCAAAAATTACCAATCCACAAAATAGAAATTAACAAAAATATAAATACACACGTTTTTAGCAATTGTACTTAGATATTAAATTCAGCTGAAGTTTAAAATAAGAGCAGGTGGTATAAAATGTAATTCAATACATAGAATGGATATTGCACTCACTTCTGTTCCATGTTACTGGGCTTAAAGGTATTTCAGAGAAAATAGTTCAAGAAATAAACTAAAGACAGAAAACAAAGGGTAAGAAGGAGAGGCGAGATAGAAGGAAAGAAGTGAAGGAAAATAAAGGCTCAGGAAATTCAGAGATGAATGTTACTTTCAATATCCTGCTGTTCACTTGGGCATTGGTGTCAGAGTGACTTATCATCTGTTATCGTGGAACTCTGACAGGTCGATTCATCACCATCTAACAAGGCTCCTCAACTTCTTTTAGGAGCCTGGAGAGGTTCAGCTCTGAATGGTATGCCAGGAGTAGCCGCCTTGGTAGAAAAATTGTATTTTTGGAGGCTGCTTGGACAAAAAACTACGTCCCCGGGTACACCAGCTTAAGATCCGACCAGGGATGAATTCTGATACCTGGGAAAAAAAGGTTCCTGTTTTAAGAAAAGGCTCATCTTATTTCTACACAGATGTTAAATTATTTCTAAATGGTTATCTAAGGTTTTGTGCACTAACAAACAGTTTGTTCTCTAAAGAGTGAAAACGTTTTCCTGCTTTGAATTTTTTGTTTACTTAGCAAGTGCTTTGATTATAGGTACCAGAAAGGTCATTTAAATGTAGTCTCAATCTTTTATTGCAAATTCTGATGGAATATAGTGAGAATGATTCGATGTTTAGAAGATGGTAGACAGCTCACTGTTGCTGAAGATCTGCAGAGCTGCTGCACCATCTGCATGCCCGGAACGCACCGTCTGCCCTTGTGTTTTCTCTTGGTCCATAGAGGTTGATATTTGGGTACCTTTCATTTCCCCCCGTGTCTTCATGGCCGTGCTATCTGGAAATATCAAGAACGATACACATAGACTGATGCAAACTAACTTTTCCATGATACCTCGCCTGGAGAAAACCATTGGAAATAATTGTGTCCTCCTATGTGAAGGGGAGAAAAGTTTGAAGAAGATTGACAGGGTTCAGAAAAGAAGGAAAACATTAAAAACTAAAAACGTAAAGTATAATTAAATGTGATGACTGATTATAGTTAAACCTGGGAGGTAAAGACTGGTTGTTATTTCTAGTATCTAAAATATTTTAAAGAAGAAGTTGGACATCATGATGCTGTGCAAAGGACCAAACCTCCTTCTTAAACTGCAGCAAGAGAGAGTCTGGTTAAGCACAGGAGGAGACGCTTAAAAAGCCAGGACAAGTGAAAGAAATCATACCATTCCGTCTTTTTTTTTTTTTCTTTGTTTTTTCTTTTTTTACCTGAGACATGGTCTTGCTCTGTCGTCCAGGCTGCAATGCAGTGGTGCAATCTCAGCTCATTGCAACCTCCGCCTCCTGGGTTCAAGCAGTTCTCATGCCTCAGCCTCCCGAGTAGCTGGGATTACAGGCGCACCACCACATTTTTGTATTTTTGTATTTTCAGTGGAGATGGGGTTTCATCATGTTGATCAGGCTGGTCTCAAACTCCCGACCTCAAGTGATCCACCAAGGCCTCAAAACAGCCTTTTGAAGCCTCTAAATTAGGATTTAACAATGACACGAAGACCTAGATGACAGCAGCTTCTCCATGCTCCTTCTAGGTTGACCATTTTAATCATTTATGAGTTGTATACAATTCTTTCTGAACAAAGGGATATGAGGGGTTTGTTCTTTGCCAGTATAAGGTTTTTGATGACTACAAAGGAATTGGGATTAGTGGGATTCAAATTCTGAAAAAGTCACCACCTCCCCGGGTATTGTTAATGCTTCCCTATCATATATGTGTTACGATGAGTGTTTAAAGAGGATGCTAGATTTCCTAGACATGTGTTGCTTTGCCTTTCTCGCCTTCATCCCTCCCTTTGCTGGCAGTCGAGCTACTGCTTCTTCACCCTTGCTCCATGGGCTTTGGACGTGTCTAATTCCAGCTCACTTCCAAGACTCTGCATGTGACTAAGAGCTCATTCTCTTGGGCATATGGTACAACCCATTGCTATTCTACTAACGACCATGGCTTTCACAGGGACAATCAGGAGATGAGCATTCTTTCATGGGGCTGCCAAGTGACAGTCTGAATCTTCTGGTAGCCATCTCTCTACTAAGATATCAGACCAGAGAATTAATCTACTTGGAAGAAAGAGATAGGAAGATTGATCTATTCCCTGTGACATCACTTGAGCCCTTAGATTCAACTGTGACTGAAAACAATTCTGCTCCTGAAACTGGTAGCTTCTACATCTATCTCCCACCCAGGTTTTTTTGTTTGTTTTGCTTTTATGTGCTTCTATCAATTTGAGCTGGATTTTTATCATTTGTGTTAGCTATTCTTAATAAACAGACTGCACTTCAAAAGAAATCCCAGTATATTTTAAAGTATAAGTTTTACATGCTAGGATGGCTAAAAGAATCTATAAATCGAGTCATTAGACAAATAGTTGAAAAAACTAGGCATCTTCAGTTTAGGAAACAAAGGATCGGCCAGGCACGGTGGCTCACGCCTATAATCCCAGTACTTCGGGAGGCCAAAGCAGGCAGATCATGAGGTCAAGAGATCGAGAGCATCCTGGCCAACGTGCTGAAACCCCCATCTCTACTAAAAATACAAAAATTAGCCAGGCATGGTGGCACACACCTGTAGTCCCAGCTACTCAGGAGGTTGAGACAGGAGAACTGTTTGAACCTGGGAAGCGGAGGTTGCAGTGAGCTGAGATCACGCCATTGCACTCCAGTCTGACGTCAGAGGGATATTTCATCTTAAAAAAAAAAAAAAAAAGAAGGGATCAGAGTACACATGTTGTCCTCAGCTATTTTAAGCGGTGTTATCTAGAAGAGGGAGAAGACGTGCTGTGGAGCCCTCAGTCATGTGTAGTAACATCACTAGAGTTATTCAGGTAAGACCTGGTGACCGGGAGTGTCACCAAGGAAGTGATGCCTTCTCAGGGCAACATTGAGGGCTAAACAGTTCTAAAGTATTTTGAAATTGACCAGCCTGACACAATAAGTTGAGCTGAGAATTCATTGTGATGCTTCATGCAAACAATTATCATCTACAAGGATGGCTTACCAAGAAAACTCAAACTCACTCCACTGGGGTAAAGATGGGACAGGAAGAGGATCAAGAGCAAGTGAGAAAAGATAGAATTTTGAACAATTTTCTGAAATGCTGCCATTGATTTATTAGTTATATCTGGCAGTAATTTATATCCAACCCAATTTCCCCATGGCTTAAAACCACTCAAGCAAGTTCACATACCTGTTAAACAAGCTGTTGCATGCTAAAGTCATAGACAATGCTTGTTGAGAAGTCCACAGAAGTGATAGCAACTATATAAAATAGTACCCACGAAAGAGTTGAATTTTTAAGAAACAAAATTTTGGATGAATAGACTTCTACAGAGTTGGGATAAAAGTCTCAAGAATTGGGTGAATTTATTGGCTATCAGCTCCCAGTAGGAGCTAAAAAAATTTTTGACTAAGAGATTAACCAGTTGTGTCTGCAATAACCTCAAAATATCTTAATTATGAAAACGTGATGAATTTTGTTATTTCAGTGGGTGGTAAGACATTCAGAATTATTTCCATAAAAATAAGAATTGTGGCAGCAAAACATTTATTTAATTGTCCTGGTTTCCTACCTAATAGGCTAGTGGCTAAGATTTGTAACAGATACAACAAATACCAATAACTTTTTTAAAAAGTAAAGATTTGATAGACGTGTTTTGTAAGTAGATGTAGAAGATATGCTGTCTGATGTGAGAAGGAGCTGAAGGATCATTGAAGGCCGCCTCCTGTGTTGGCCCCACTTTATTAATGAATGTACCGAGACTGGGGCTCCATTGACTTTCCTGAGGTCACATCACTGATAGATGGTCAAACAGTTGTAGGACCAGTTTTCAACATCGATCTTTGACATAAAAATCTTTGAAATTTGGGATGGCGGAGGTGTTCTTCAAACTCAGCCTGTCTTCTCCATTTCTGTTCTGACTGTCTTAGTAATAATAGTAGATACAACTTATATGGTTCTCTCTTAGAATGCTAGGGTTGCCAAAACAAAATGGCACAACATGGGTGGCTCAAACAGCAGAAACTATTGTGTCACAGTCTGGAAGCTAGAAATCCATGCTCAAGATACTGTCAGAGTTAGTATCTGGTAGGGCCTCTCCCTTTGGGTTGCAGACAGCCAACTTCTCCCTGTTAATTCAAAAGGCCATTTGCCTGTGTGCAAGGAGAGAGAGACAGAGAGATCTCTGATGTCTCTTTCTCTTCTTCTAAGAGTACCTGTTCTATCTGATTATGGCCCCACCTTATGACTCAATTAACCTTAATTACCTCCCTAAATTACCTAACTTCAGTTACATTGGGGTTTAGGGCTTCTCACATATAAATTTTGTAAGTGACACAATTCAGTCCATCAAAAGCACCTGATGTTTCAGACACCGATTAGCGGGTTTTATTTTTTTTTAATTTACTAACTTACATACTGTTAAGCAAATGACAAATTAAATTTATGAAATTGAGAGTTAATTAATAAATTACTAATTGAATTATGACAATATGTATTGTTATCCCCATTCACAGGTGAGAAAACAGAGGCATAGAGCATTCTAATAACTTGCTTACGGTCTTGTGGAGTGTTGAGCCAGGTTTATGGGTCGTCACATCAGTCCAGTCTGGAGTCCGTGTGTGCTCACTCCCTGACTCTCCGATTTCCCTTTACCCCTCTTTTGTGATGTGGTCTATCCCAACAGATCCTAGTGCTGGTCATTTAGTATTTCTGCCTATTCGTCAGACTCCAGAGGAAGTTAGTTTCCTAACGTGAGCTCTCACGGGGTGAGTCCATCTGTCCGTGGCCCCATTTTCACAACGCGGTAGAATGAATGGTAGGACCACATTCCAGCGCCATCAGCCTGCCTAGCAACCCTGGCCCATCATCCACAAGGCTGCCCCGACCACAAGGCAAGCTCCCACCAGGTCCTCTCCAGCCCCAGCCCCATTTTGGAACGTGGATCATTCTCCAAACATCCCGCATGCTGCTCCCTCGGTCCGCACGTCCTCCTCTCCCTTCTTTTCCAGGTGTGGTGTCTCCCTTCCTTGACAGATTTTATCAAGACTCAGGGAGCACAACCCACACTGCCTTTGCTGTGCCCACCCACCCCTCTCTCCATACTTGCTTGGAATATCTGTTGCACTGCACCTGTATGATTTATTTACATCTTATTCATCATCTTTTCAATGTTAGACGGAGACTTCCTGGAGGGCAAAGGCTGTGTGCATGTTATTTTTGAGTGCCTAGTTCCCAAATTCAAGCTGGACTATACTTGACAGTCAATATTTGTTGAATGAATGGCTGCTTAAGGATTATGGTCTGTGTTGAATGCATTTTTTTGTAGCTAACCTGAGGAAAGCCAATTGGAATTCAATTTTGTTGACATCTTCCTATTAGCCAGAAGCAGGAATAGAGGCCATCTCTGCTGAGGTCCCTGAGTGCAAGGCACATAGCTCCTCTTGACATGTGTCACTGGATAAACAGAACTCTAGTAAAGAGTTTGCTCATTTTTAAAAGTGAGAAGAGTTGCTCAGTTGTTCTAAAAATATTATGTCCTTACTAACATTGCCTTTGGAATATATTTGTTCTGGTATTTATCTCAGAAATAATTCTACCTCTGGAATACGTGCAACACAGTTCTACAGCAGAAGTAATAATATACAATTGCCGGGTCACGTCCATGTATAGAAAATCGAAATCTGTATCTATAGCACACAATCGATGAATGTCCTCTCCACACAAATTTTATTGGCAAATAGTAATAATCGATAGCTGGGCAGTTCTTCACTGTTTACAAAGCATTCTCACCTATGTTTTTTCATTCTCAGAGAACTATGTGAGGTGTTTGGGCCAGTGGGGATTTTTTCTTCCATTCCACCTGTAAAGAAGCCAGGACTTACAGACCTTTACAGATCTTGAAGCCAGTCTTGGAGCCTCAGTGAGACTTTGCTTCCTCTACACAAAGCTGCCCTCATTCACGTAAAGCAAATCATAAAATTTCCCTTGCTTTAGAAATATATGAAGCTCTTAAAGATAGAATTCATATACAGAAAATGCATAATTTCAAAATGATTAGAAAATAAATGGCTATATTGCTAAAGATGTGAAACAAAGTAATACTCTTGTTCAGAAAGTAGACACCAAAAATTTAGTTTCTATTAGATAAAGTAATGGGTGAGAATAATAATTTTGAACTGTGTTTTTACCATCATTTAAAGAGGATCCAAAACGTTGGTCAGCAATACCTTCATTCACTCATTGATGCAACTTTGTCGTGCTATGAGCAAGGGCACTTTACACATGGAAAATGCACCTGTTTCAAGTATTTCAAAACCTCCCTGTTCATCAAAGTACAGCAAATATCACATGTGTAATCCATGAGGCAAGACAAAGATGAGCCGGCTGTATAATTTGCAAAGAAAGTCAGGCTTGGTTTGTGTGCCTGATTTAAATGAATTCTAGAGAAAGGAAATCGCTGTTAGGCAGAGGAGAAGCCAGGGTGCTAATGAATAAAATGCTGGGCATCAACTTTCTCGCCTGTTGACACCATCATCTTTTTCCTAATGATTTCTCCCACTACCAGGCCATGAACTTGGAACCCAGCAACTGTAGTAACTCCAGCGGACCATGCAGTGCCTGGCAGTCCTAGAAGGCACTCGATGAACCCTTGTTAGTGAGACTGACATGAACGAAACCATAGAAATCCACAGCGCGTGTGTGTCCTGGAAGGAGAAGAAGAAGATGGCCTCTGTGGACAACTCCCTGCAGGTCCAGAGCTGCAGACACTCAGTGTGTTGCTTCAGTTCATCTCTAAAATGCTCCGTGAGGACAGGATGAACCTCAAGGAGGCCTGAACTGCAAGAGAGGCGTGAATCGCCATGGAGCAGATTGTGACAAGTCTGTGTTGGAGCTCAGAACTCCTAATGCTGGAGTTACGTTGCATCTCTCACAGGCCACACACGCCTCCATGCTGGACTTGGTGCTGGCGGCCACAGAGACTGGGGCTCGTGCTCTTAGGACCATGGGGGAGGCTGCCCTTGCCCTCCAGGGAGACAGTGTGTTGCTTTCCCAGAGTAGAAAGAAGTGGCAACAAAATATTGAGGTCAACTTGATGTCTCACCGTTCTGGTCGCCAAAGATGAAAATGCAGAATTTTCAGGGTTCATCAGCAATACATTACTTTTCCTCCAAACTCACATATTTTGTCTACAATAAAAAATTAAGAGTTAGGTGATTTTCTGAAGTGGTTGTCTGGACAATCAGAATGACAGCGCCAAAGCTCTTCATGCCTCGATCCTAAATTACTCAAATAAATGCTTTGACCTTCCATGGCCCTAGGCAGACCCAGCCTAAAGGAAGCTTGAAGCAGGCTCCCTCTGGTCAGTGCTCACTTTCCTTTTTGTATTTTTTTTTTAAGTCAGGTTTTTGGCCCAAGTAGCCTGTGTTTTTGTGTCTGGGGTGATGTTTTAAATAATTAATAAAGCTTATTTTCAGTTGAGAAGGCAGCAAATAGATGAGGGGCAAGGAAATGAAATGTGGCCAACTCTTAGTCACTCAGCCGACTCGGCTGCAGGAAGATGAAAGCCTGGCTGGGAAGAGGCTTTTCCAGGTCAGAATACTCTGCAGAGAGGCTTCAGTGTTTCCTTCAAACTGAAGATAAATATTCACAAGAGGCAAGGGTGATAAGAAATGTCACAGCAACCTTTGTCTTCAAGGGAGCTGCAAAACAAGCCAGAGAGACCAATAACTCTCTCAAATGAGGAATCAAAAGGCTTTGTGTCTCTCTTAAAAAACTGTTTTCTGGCCGGGCGCGGTGGCTCACACCTGTAATCCCAGCACTTTGGGAGGCCGAGGCGGGCAGATCACGAGGTCAGGAGATCGAGACCATCCTGGCTAACACGGTGAAACCCCGTTTCTACTAAAAATACAAAAAATTAGCCGGGCGTGGTGGCGGGCGCCTGTAGTCCCAGCTACTCAGAAGGCTGAGGCAGGAGAATGGCGTGAACCCGGGAGGTGGAGGTTGCAGTGAGCTGAGATCGCACCACTGCACTCTAGCCTGGGCGACAGAGCGAGACTCCGTCTCCAAAAAAAAAAAAAGAAAGAAATTTTAGCTCCAAAGAGGCTCTGATAGATTAGAATACTCTTGGCTTATCCACGAGTGATAGAACCTAGAGACTGTGACTAAGAAGGGCTTCCATAGATAAATATCTCTCAAGAGGTTGTTATTATCTCAAACCGCTGAATTTATCCTTGGGATTTTCATCCTTAAAATCATCCACAAAAGGCCGTTTACCCATTGCAATGACAAATTTGAGTGACTAGAAATCTGATTATCTTTGTGACCTCTAAGCCATATGTAAGAAACTCATCACATTTCTCAGATCCTTATTTTATTATTTAAGTCACAGTGTTTAAAGAAGTCTTTGGGCAATTTTAGTTAGAAGCATTAGGAGTCAAATCCTTCCCTTTAATAATATTTTCAATGTAACAGGCTTACTGAAAGCCAGTTAATATGAAGCGCTAGACCTCACTCACACCACCTCCCTTTAGTCACATCCTGCTTCGCATTCCACAGTGCCTCTTACAGGGCTGGAGGAATTTTGACCTTCCAACAGATGGGGACTCACAGGGCTAAACCCATCCAAAGAGCTAACATCTCAAAAACCTGCTGCTCACAAGATTAGTCTCTGGCTCATGGGGGAATTTTCTCTTTTCTCCGGGAATCACCCACATTTTCTTGCTGCACGGCAGGTGGTTGCACCTGCTGCGTGCTGGGGTTGTGTTTCAGGAGGTCTGTGTGGTCACCCCTTGTCACAGGCAATGGACAGTGCTGGTCTCTGCCTGCCTGCCTCTGTGCCATCCTTCCTGGCAAGCCAGGTCCCTCGGAGGACACCATGTGTATGCCTGGCACGCGCTCCCTTCCCCATTTCCTGCGAGTGGTCCCGAAGCCCTAGCTGGCACTCTACCTTCCATAGAGGCAGCACACCCTGTTGAGTATGGGGTGGCACTGGGCAGAGTGATCGCTGGTTGTGGACACCCTCCTTGGTGTGGGTCAGATGTCTTCATCCAGAATTCATTTAATGGGCTACCCAGTGGCTACTGAAGCTTTAGGTATCAGAAAACTCAGTCATGAAACACCCAACTGATAGATGTCTTACACAGCAACATATTTGTCTGTCTATATAAAGAGAACAGAAAATTTAAAACACAAGTGGCAGCTTTCAGGAAAAGAGCCCAACTTGCCCCATCTGGTTTTTGGTTTTGTTTTTTAAACAGGATAGATTGGGTATTCTAGCCCTTTGAATTCATTCTTGATTTAATCTTCTTTTTCCTTTTGTCTTCGTTTTCACAAATGGATATGCAGACAAGATCAGTCTGCTTTCTTAAAGTTTCTAAGCAACTTGAGATGAATTAAAATACTACAGCCAGCCTCATGCACTCAAACTAACTTCCAGGACTTACTGCTGAATTTGCCTTAAAACTTCCTGTAATAATACAGTATTTCTTATGAAGTTTGGATCAGTGATGCCCACATTTGATTGCTAATTACAATACCTGGGAGCTTTTTTTAAATGTAGATTAATGGATGCCACTCTTGGATTTCTAATTCAATAAAACATTCGTATTTTTCTTATCGCTTAGAGAGAGGGTATAATCCCTGCAAAGGTGTTCACTAAGTCAGGCTCTCCTAGAAAGAATTTACTTCATTCAAGGAAACATCTTCCTTTCTCTTTTCCTTCCTTTCTTTTTCTCTATTTTTTTCTTTTTAAATATACATTTATAAAATGCAGGTGATGTTGGAAGAAAATAAAGGACAACTTATTGCTGGTGTTTATATGCGTTTTCTCGTAAATCTATCCAATAGTTTTTTGAGATAAGCAAGTTAAAGACATAACAACGGATAAGAAAGTAGAATCTCAGAGAAGTTCAGTAACCACCAAAGTCAAACAGCTAATCTGGCCAAGCCAGATTCAAGACCAGGCCTGGATGATTTTTAGGGTCCTCAGTCTTTCTGCCCTGTTAAGTTGCTTCAAATATGAAAAAATTCTGGAATATTATTTAGTTTTAAAATGTGACTGCTATTAGCATTTTTGATTTCATTTTTCCAATTTTTTCTAAATGTGGCCTTTTCTGTATTTCATGTATTATTTATAACCTGCTCATTTACTGGCATGCCCATAAGCCAGATTTATCTGTTAGGGTACCATCCTATGCTTATACAACCATAGTTGTTGTATGACAGTCCTTGAGTATTATACACAGGTTAACATGTTCTTTAAGCACTCCTAAAGAGTGCTTATTTTTGCTGGAAATTTGGTAAATTTTAGTTATTCACTTTGAAAAGCCAGTATGCCTCTGCTGAAATCAGCTGGATTTGATTCTAGGCTGTAGAATGCTCCATGCCATGTTTCTCTTGTTTCATCACCAGTCAGGGCAGGCTCTTCTCATGTGAATGGCATAAGTGCAAGTGGCTGGATCCAACCATGTGAGCATGTGTGGAGCCTCTACGAGTGTCCATCCTCTAGTCTTTCATTGGCCAGAGCAAGCTGTCAGCCAAATGCCAAGTTAGTAAAAAGAGGTTACCCTCTCTGTGTACACTACCAGGAGACACTGCAAATTGTATAACCTCCCGTCCAGAGGAAGTGGTGCTTGGAAGCTGTGATTGTCTACAAAGCATGTTTAGAGTGGGAAGGTGATCAGAGTAGAATGCATACTTAGGAGCAGGAGAAAGAGTCAAGATGAAGCTAATGTTGGATTAAGTTGATAATAATAAAGAACCAGAAAAGTAGAGAGATTCCAAAATTATTTATGAAGTGTATCAATCCGTGTCCTGGCAGAAAACAGAAAGTACCCACAGTACAGTAAGGAGGATTAAGGAACATGGTGAATAAAAAGACTGTTGACAATGGTTTAAGAAGTGTTGAAAGAGCCAACGGGGGTAAGGAAGCACAAAGACAAGCAATAGACTTCAGGACCCCTTGGCCTGATGTGGGCTTTGATGGCACCTAATCATGGCCACGGCCATGGAGAAGGCTCTGTTTACAGGGCTGGGGATGAAGGCACCAGTACTGTCAGGCCATGGCCCAGCAGAGAAATGGGAGCGGGATGAACACCCCCATCCTCTCCTTCCATGCCTGCTCTAGGCTGTGTTCATCAAGGAGGCCAAGAAGACACAGCCCATGGAGGGAAACCTCTCAGAGCACAGAACAGAGCAGAAAGCAGTGGGAAATGGATTTGAAGGAATGTGAAGAAGATCACCAGCAAAATTGTCCTTATTACTGATTTGTATCCAACTTATTCTTCCTTTAGTTCAAAAAATACCAACACAGGAAAACTCATTTCCCATCAACCACACCACTCATCCTCATGAGATGATGGCGATTTCATTATAGTCCCACAAGGAGCAAAATGGTCATCTTCTCCACCTCCAGGACCCTTCATGGAAAGTGGCAGAAACAAAATCAGGTGTCAGGGAGAGGGACGAACTCCCCGCACAGATGCTAAGACCCTCCTCAGTGAGCCCCAAATCTACCCTCCTTGTGTCCTTCTCCCACAGGCACCTTGACTCATGAGGTTTTCTGTTGGTTTTTGCTGACTAGGGTTACTTCAATCCTACAAATAAAGACTCCACATACTCAGTGGCCCTGCATTTATTGAGTTGCTGTTGTTTCCCGCTGGTCAGTAATGATGAGGCATGGGAGGGATCAGTGGCAACACAGTGAACCCGGAGTTTCCATGATGCTTCCCCCAACATAACTTCCCCTGAGTAATTGAGGTTAGTCACACCCAGTAGTGTGATGACCTCCTCCTATGTGCCATGGTCCAGCGGAATGAGGAATCCACGCTGGCTAGGAGGCAGCCTTAGCTTCAGACTCAGCAAAACTATGTCAGTATTCCCAGGAGAAGCCTGAACTTTGAAGTGAATTGTCTCCTAATTGGTGCCATAATTTAGCCTTCATCACACTTTACCTAGTATCATGACGGCTGCTTCCGAGTGATGGGGAGACCAGCAAACCCTTTGCCTCTGTCCTTTGTGAAAACGTGAGTTCCTTAGTCTGAGGTCATGGTCTCCCTGATAATCTGCGAATGGATAAGCCACTCAGTGTTCACAAGTGAAGGTGTTGGCAGAAGATTTATGGGTAGGGATGGCAAATATACATTTAGAATACCCATAGGAACAGATGACTGCCCACTCCGTGGTAAAGCAGTTCTAATATACTCAATATCCAATATGCAGCCGAGTATTGTTTTCTCTGAAAAGCGGTGCCATGACAAAGATTCGTCATGGGCATCCTCCGTGGGCAGCTTGGGCCATCAGAGGTGGCTAGAGCCACAGCATGCTGGTGAAGGAGCCCGTGTTGCTAAGCTCAGGGTGATCCCAGTGCTGCCATCAAGGACACTTCAAGGGTGCCCTGTGCCTTCACGGAGCTCCTATGTGGAAAGGTGAGCGATCTGTTACGGGAGAGGACACTTCGTTCACTGATTGTTGAGGATTTCCTCTGAAGTGGGTGCCCTCTGGTTGACGTTTATGTTAGGTATCAGTAGCTTTATTCTCTATAACTGTTTCTGAAAGGTCCATCCTCATTTCTCCTCACCAGGACCCCTGGTCACCCATCCTCCAACTAGCCATGACCCCAGATTGAAAGTAGATGTGAGCATGGGGCCATCTTTCCTTGCATGAAGCAGACAACCAGATACACTGCTGGAAATTCTGCCCACTGACACCTGGAGCGTTCTGCAGCGGGGCTGGGATGCAGCTCCCATCCACTCAGGCTGGTGTAGATGCACTATTGGCCAGGCCCGTGCTTTCTCCTCCTCTGGTAGCTCCCTTTGACTCCTTTTAATGTGGGTTGAGGGATCACTGGCAGAGCTTCAGAAGGAGTCCCCATGGGAGTCAACCTTGGATGACTGACATGTGCCTTCTGAGCCTGCTCAGCTCCCATCTCACATATGCAATGCCCACATGATAATGAAATGTTTCTCCGCATGTGCATCGTTGTGGTTCAACAGGTCGTATAAAGCCCAGGGGACAGGGTTTGTCACATAACTGCAGACATCCCATGGTCAGAGCATAAGTCTCTACCAAGGTCTGGGAGCTAACCAGGAGTCACTTCTCACATACTATGATGATGATCCTTCTCCACGTCTCCAAGTTTACGTGTAATACTCCTATCAGAGCTTCCTACAACCTCCAAAAACATCTCTCTCTGCCATGGACACGTCTCTGTGTCACTGAGCCTACTGGGTGATAAGGTCCAAGTGGCAAGGCAGTTTTCACCCTCCCTTCATCTGCACTGGGTCTTCTTGCTCCAAAGCTGGCCAGCTAGAGGGCTGCTGGAAGAGCAGCTCAGCACAGCAAATCCCAAGGTCATGTGTGCTGTGCTAAAATCCACAGACACCTACTGGGGGCTATGTCCTTCCAACTGGGCTCTCACTTTTAGGAGAAGTCTCCACATTCCCAGACACGTGAGTCCCTGGGAGCTTCCCCAACTTGCCAGAGACCTGAATGTCCACAGAGATTATCCCTTTCTGCTGGCAATTAGGATGCTTGTAAATGCTTCCTCTTAGGTCTGTTCAGCATGAAGAATCATAAAGCTCTATGAGATTCTGTAGGATATCTAGAATGTCAGTGCTTCTCCAGACTCCATTGTATCAAAAAGCAGTAGGTTGTGATACAAACCTACTTTTTGATAGGTTTTATCAAAACCTTTTGATAGGTTGCTATCAAAAAGCATAGCCCTGTGATACAGCCGTAAAGGTTTATGGCTTCCCTGGAAGAGGAAAGTAAACTGTGTCTGATTATCTTTATTGATGGGCATTACATAGAAAGCATTTACTCAATCAATGGGTGCATGGCAGCCAGAGGCTATGTTGATTTATTCCAATGAAGATACCACATCTGGCTCAGCAGCTGTGACTGTTATCACCGCTGATTAAGTCTGTGATAATCCAAGTCATTCTGAGAGATCCATCTGGCTTTTCTACCAGCCAAACAAGCAAGTTAAATGGGGGTATGATAGGGATCCCTACCTCTGCATCTTGACATCTTGATGGAGGCATGAATCTCTGCTACTGTCCCAGGAAACTGTATTTATTATTTGAGGAGGAAGGCATTTCCAGGGACTTCCATTTGAGATCTTCTGACCCTAATAGTCCTTATTCCAATAGCAAGAAAACGTGTTGGGATTCTGACCATCGTTAAATATATTTACAGCCTCCAGGACTTTGGAAACAACCACAAGATAATCCAGTGGCTCAACCAGACCTTCTGTGAAATAGATTCATGTCATGAGTCCATCTAACTCCTGCTGCTTTAAGCATCTCTTTGGCCAGGAAGCCACAATGATATTTTGTGTCTGTAGGGATTTTCATCTTATCAGAGCTATTATCTAATATCCCCTAGAGAAACTGAATATTTCCCACTCCCCAAAGCACAGTTGTCTTGTTAATATCTCATAGGTCCTTCACGGGAAGACTTGGAGGAATAGCCATGGTCTACCTTGGCACTGAGTAGCAAGGTTTCCTCAAACATCTGGTGAAAGCAGGTAGATGAAGGTGCTCTTTCTTCAACTATGGAACTTTACAAGGGGCTAGTTCTGGCACAAGGTGAATGCATGGAAATCCAGAGTTCCATTTGGGACTTGTTGAATTTAATATTCTTTGAGATATCCAAGGGGAAATGTCTAACAAACACTTGAATGCATAAGTCCACAAGCCAGAAATCTCCAGTGGGAAGGCATCAACAATTCGATGGCAGTTGAAACCCTCAACCCAAATATGAACTTAATGGAAATTCAACATTTAAAGTTTATGTAGAGGGCCGGGCGTGGTGGCTCACAATCCTAGCACTTTGGGAGGCTGAGGCAGGTGGATGACGAGGTCAGGAGTTTGAGACCTGCCTGGCCTACACAGTGAAATGCTGTCTCTACTAAAAATACAAAAATTAGCCGAGTGTGGTGGTGTGCACCTGTAATCCCAGCTACTCAGGAGGCTGAGGCAGGAGAATTGCTTGAACCAGGGAGGCATGGGTTGCAGTGAGCCAAGATTGTGCCACTGCACTCCAGTTTGCACTCTGTCTCTAAATAAATAAATAAATAAAGTTTATGTAGAAATGAAAATTCTTAAAGCATGTCTAAGGAAGACTATTCAAGGCAGTATAAGGAAACCAGAAAAATGTGATATTCTAGAGACCACAGGAATGAAGTATTTCAGAAAGGAGCAAGTCACAAATTGCATCAAATGCTGCTGGGAATATAAGAGAACGAGAACGCAACATGCCTCCTTAATTTAGTGACATGGAGAGAACTTGTGACCTTTGCAAGATCTGTTTTGGGGAAACGCTGGGGGCAGAAGCCAGACTGGGTGTTTACCGAGGCTAGCAAAACACTGCATGTACCAATTTTATTTTTCCTCCAAAAACCAAATAGCTTACCATTTTTAAAGCTTATTTTGCGTGTGTTTGATTTTGATTCTTCTGTGATTATATTCATATAATACATATCCCAGAGGCAGTTCGCTGCTGCCTAGCCACTGAGGACACTTTCGTTTAGCTTGCTCCAATGTAAATGAGGCATCAGCCTCATCAGGCGTCTTCAAGAGCTCCATGGAAGGGTTCAGCTTCCTGAGTTATTTATTTGTCTTGTGTGCTTGGGGGATGACGAAATAGAAGTAGCAGGGAGACAGTTGCGAGGTTCTTAGTACGCTAAAAAGGAGGCTTTGTCATTAACATAGTGTCATCTATCACAAAGAAAATCAGCCTAGGACTTTTCACACCACGCATCACAGCCTTTAATTCCACTCTACTGACTAGAGTCAGAAATTCAGAAATTCACACATTTTGTAATGTTTAACTTTCCCCTGCACATATTGTATTTCTGAAATATTCACCCCCGAGTATTTTTCTCTTTCCTTCTATGAGTTTGTTCAGGGTTCTATCTCTAAATCTGAAAGCTTTGTACATTGTGATTAGTAATTGGGTTATATTTGAGCATGAAATCTATGTTCCTTTGGGAGTTTAATTATTCTGAAAAGAGAGACAAGTTAGAGTAAACTTGGAATTGAGTAACATAAAGATGAAGAATGAATAAGACTACAGTATTTACTTGTAAAGAGCATTAATGTCTAAACAGAAAGAGTTTGGCTGCCTATGTGTTAAATGGTGGTTTAACTGCCCATAATTCTGTGGTCAAATTGAATCTAAAACAGCACCAGGCTAAGAAAACTAGTTACTGACTGACAGCACCAGAAGTCTATTAAAATCATGTTCTATGTAAAGATTCCAAGAAAGTGTAATAAAGAGATTAATCTTCATCACTTCAGTCATTCGTTTGGATATAAAGGACATTCTTCTAATTTCTACATTTCACATTCCTTATGGAGGGGTCTGGTCTTTCTGTAAACCTACACTGTTTCCATGTGCTAAAAATTTACACACGGTATTAATTTTGCTTAACTTGATATGTGTGTGTGTGTGTGTGTGTGTGTGTGTGTATAGACAGGTTTTGACTCCTGGAAGTAGATTAGTGATTAAAGCAGATGAATCCCTCAAGCCGCTGACTTCTCTGTAGACAGAGCTCTTCATCTTAAGTGGAAGATAGAAGCACGTTTTCCATGTAGACGACAGGGTCTGAAGAGGACTCCTCTAATGATGTAAAAATGATAATGCATTGTAAATAGGATGGGATGCCACGGCTATCTTGTCAGGAAACAGTGACCCCATATAATGACTTCCTATGTAGATCATTCTCAAAAACATAGGGAAGCCAGGCACGATGGCTTACACCTGCAATCCCAACGTTTTAGGAGGCAGAGGTGGGAGGACTGCTTGAGCCCTGTTGTGTAACTGGGACTATAGGCATGTGCCACCACACCTGGCTAATTTATTTTATTTTTAGTAGAGGAGGTGAAGTCTTGCTATGTTGCCCAGGCTGGTCTTGAACTCTTGGGTGACACAGCAAAAACTTGCCTCAAAAAAAAAAAAAAAAAAAAAAAACGGAGAGAGAGAGATTTTCTCTTACTCACAATCCTAACCCCGGTCCTATGGCCCTCACAGTGCTGCAGCGACCACTTATCTTCTGGGGTGTTCACAGAGCTGGCTGTGGCTCATTGTCCTGCTTGTCTTCAGAGCAGTTACATTGTTCTTCCTGATGAGGGTGAGGATGCTGAGGACCTGGTTCATCCAAGACAGCTAATGCGTTTTTGGGCAGGAATGTCGACCCAGGTCACTCCCCAGAACTCTGACCACCATACTAGACTGCCTGCCTCCCTCACAACTGGAAAATATTCATTTGTAGTTATTCAGTGAAAAAAAAATCTCTCTCTCTCTCTCTCTCTCTCTTTTTTTAGGCAGCCTCTTGCTGTGTCATCCAAGAGTTCAAGACCGACCTGAGCAACATAGGAAGACTTCATCTCTACAAAAATAAATAAGTAAATAAATAAATTAGCCAGGTGTGGTGGCACATGCCTATAGTCCTGGCTACTCAGCAGGCTGAGGCAAGATACTCGTTTGAGCCCAGGAACTGGAAACTGCAGTGAGCAATGATCACACACTGCACTCCAGCCTGGGTGATAGAGCGAGACCTCATCTCCTGAAAGAAAAAAAGAACATATGAAGAGCTTATTAGATGGTATTTTCCGCAGTGTCTAACTCTGCCCTCTGTAAACAGTGGATGCAAATGAGGGGTTGCTTTGAAAGATGAGGGTGATGGTGGCACGATTACCGGGGGCATGCGTCATGCTGATTGCTCTAGATGCAGGGCTTCATGTGACCCTCATATCAACATCCAGAAGTAGACGTCGCTTCACCATTTAACAGAGGACCACCTGAAGCCACGGGGAATAACATATCCCATCCGCTCTGGGCAGGTCCTTGACCCTGTTCCATGCCCACATTAGGGGCTGGCTGACCACGACTGGCCTGCGGAGGAAAGGAAAGAGACCTCCGGTAGCCACAAACTGCATGACGATCACAGCCCTGTCAAATTCCATGCAAAAGTAAGCAAAGTCTCTTTTTTTAAAAAAAAAGACAACCACTGAATAATTTTATTTTAGTGAGGCAGGAATTGAGCCCATATTTTCTCTTTTTTCGTTAGGACGAAAATATAAAAAAAAATTTTTTTTTGATATTTTCAGAATGTTTATGTAATTATTCTTTGGTAAATTAAAAAGTCTGTATCGATTTTTTATAAAAAAAACTTTTCAAACCAAAATTTTTCTTTAAGAACATAATAATTAATTCCAAAGGAGAAAAACTCCGGTAGACACAGAGAAGCGGCAACATAAATATTGACATAGACAAACAGCGTGTAGTTTGGCCAGCTGCCTGAAATTCTTTTCTCAAGGTGAGCATGGAGGTGTCAGACTAAGAAAACTAAACACAGAAAAACACCCAAGAAGACAGCTCTATGGGAAAAGAGATAATTATTTACCGTAGTAAAGAAGCTATCATTGGGTAGAGAGAATTAAACTTTGAAAACCAATAGAGCATCAAGAACTGTCTCCATCATTAAGAAAGAGTACAGACAAACAAGAGCAATTGGACAGTGAATGGTTGCATGGGCCTTATTTTTCTGAAATAGGTTAAACATGAATACATTTTTAAGAAAGACTATAAAATGTCATGCATTCAATTCCATTTGTACAATGTTAGGATGATTCTGTGAAAAAGAATTCAACTGCCATAGATAGACCTGTTAACTAGCAGACACCTGGAAAAGTGTGCTCTCACTCACAATCCTAGCACCGGTCCTATGGCCCTTACAGTACTACAGTGACCACTCATCTTGTGGGGTGTTCATAGAGCTGGCTGTGGCACATGGTCCTGCTTGTCTTCAGAGTAGTTACATTGTTCTTCCTGATGAGGGTGAGGATGCTGAGGACCTGGTTCATTCAACACAGCTAACGTGTGTTTGGGCAGCAATGCCGACCCAGGTCACTCCCCAGAGCGCTAACCACCATACTAGACTGCCTCCCTCACGACTGGAAAAAAATTCATTTGTAGTTATTCAGTGAAAAAAAAACCTCTCTCTCTCTCTCTCTCTCTCTCTCTCTCTCTCTCTCTCTCTTTCTGTCTGTCTGTCTCTTTGCAGGCTCTTGCTGTGTTATCCAGGTTGGAGTGCAGTGGTTTAACCATGGCTCACTGCAGCCTCCATCTCCTGGGCTTAAGTGATCCTCCCATCTCAGCCTTTTGAGTAGCTCAGACCACAGGCACATACCACTATGCCCAGCTAATTTTCTTTTTTAATGTATGTTTTGTAGAGATGGGGTCTCTCTCTGTTGCCCAGACAGGTCTCAAACTCTCAGGCTCAAGTAATCCTCCCACCTCAGCCTCCCAAAGTGTTAGGATTATAGGCATGAGCCACTGCTCCTGGCAAATTAATCTTTAACAGTATTTCATGCAAAACACTTAGGAAAACAAGAAAAGCGTACAGCAAGCAGCTCTGTTTCTTTGCATTATCAAATTCTGGGTTAGAAGTTCAATGTGAATCGTACTTTGCAGCTTTCCTAATATGGTGTGATGGAGACATAGAGCTACTGTTGACACCAGCTTGCAGTGGAATATTGCCTAAACAGGACCAGGCGCTTTCCTTTACTTCTTTTTCAATATGATCCCTTATCTTAAACTGACCTATAAAATACTCCATTAATCCCTTCAACAATCCAAACTCTAACAGAGATTGTCAAAAACAAACAAACAAACAAACAAAAAATACTTTCTCAAATTGGCCATGATAAAACAGTGCTATATTCTTTCTGAATTTTTAAAAAATATAGGGAATTTCCAAATGTTTTATGTTATGCTTTCTTAATAGCATTAGATATAACCATTAAACAAATTAGCCATTGGCTAAACTTTAGTTTTAATATTATGAGATCTGGTTTGGGAGCTATTTTGTGACAAACACAGACAAATAAGAAGAATCTCGCCGGGCTTGATGGCTCATGCCTGTAAACCCAGCACGTTGGGAGGCTGAGGCAGGTGGATGACGAGGTCAGGAGATTGAGACTGTCCTGACCAACACGGTGAAAACCCATCTCTACTAAAAATACAAAAAATTAACCAGGCGTGGTGGTGGGTGCCTGTAGTCCCAGCTACTCAGGAGGCTGAGGCAGGAGAATGGCATGAACCCAGGAGGCAGAGGTTGCAGTGAGCCAAGATCGTGCCACTTCACTCCAACCTGGGTGACAGAGCAAGACTCCATCTAAAAAAAGAAGAAGAAGAAGAAGAATCTGTCAGTGGTCCAGAAAGAGGAGTGTGATGCATTTATTCTGCCAGGTTGTATTTTGCAAGATAGGAGAGATGCCCCCCACGGAGCAGGAGTGACCATTATTGGTCTGGAGGCAGCACTCGACCCTGCCAATGTGGGCTACCTGACTTTTGCAGGTTCCTGCCTGTTAGTATGGGATGATGAGAGTCATCATGCCCTGTGCAGAGGTACCTTGAGGAAGAAGGAAGAGGCATTGCTCAAGGGCATGTGACAAGTCCTCAGTGAATTTTGCTGGGAGAGCAGTGGGAAGAAGACAGCGAGATCCCTTTGCTTACAAAGGGCCACGCGGTCTAACAGGACACATGCCGTAAGTATTTTACAGATCACTGTGCATTAAGTATTTGTTCTTCACAGCAAACGTTCTAATGTTTTAGTTTCATCGGAAGAGCTATTTGACAGGATGATTATATGATTGCTGGGTAGTACTTAAAAGTGATTACAGGATGTATGTTTCATGTCCTCAGAGAGCTAATGGGTTTCCTTTCACTGTCCTCTAAGTCCCACCCAGAAATCTCCTGACATATCCTATAATTCCAAAGGAAATCAAACCACAAGAAGGATAAAACTGTATTTTGCCCCCAGCGACACATAAGGATTAGCCATCGTCCCAGGCAAGAGTACCTGAAATTTAGCTCGTGCAGTGGCCTTTCAGTGAGCTCAAGGAGAAGCACACTACTTTCCCCACTTAATTCAACTTACTTTGATTTTCATCATCTTCCCCAAATAGAATTTACCCAAAGGAACCAAGCTGTCAGTCACACTACATGAAGCAGGACTGAAAAAAATGTTTTAACTTGGCTGCAGCTAATTATAGACGCTCTCAGAGTGCAAAGACCCAGGGAGGTCATCTAGTTATCTCCTGCCACAGGCAACCCATCATAACGGCCCCTTAACTAATTAAAGATATCCCTAAAACTTCTCTCTTGATCTTTTCTTCCAGACTGTTGGGGATTCTCTGCTATTCCCATTTTGTAACCTCCCCAATAGCTCCAGTGGCCCAATCAGGCCTCTATGTTACTCATTCCCATATTCAACCTCTGATGTACATTGCGTTGGGCGTTCATGTTACCTTAGCATACTAAAGGCTTGAACGGAGGGTGTCTAATAACAAAAGAAATCTGAATATTTCATAGTCTCACTGCTTTTTGGATATCTCTAAACTATGAATACAGCTTCCCTAGATTTTAGAACATCATTTATTTCTTGTGAGGATGTATGCATGTTATTACACCATAGCAGTCTAATGCAGCATTTCTTAATCTGTAATCCATGGAACACATGCTGAGGATATGCCTTGAGAAAACTATTCTGTGGTCCTATAGCTGTGTAAAAAGTGGGAACTAACAATGATTAGAGAGCCAATAAAGATTCTGTTTCTACTGGAGGACTTCTCACACTCCTGAATACATTAATGTACCTTATGAACACCCAAGAAGAAAGTGGTATGCAGCTATTTCAAAACACTTTTCTTTATTATGTTGTAAAGGGAAACATTAAGCTTTTGTAAAGTTACAGTTCCAAGAATTATATTTTAGAAAATGTTGCTTCAAAATATGTAATTTTTTGCAAAAATGTGGAACCAAGCGAAATGCCCATCCATCAACGAGTGGATAAAGAAGCTGTGGTGTATATATATGTGTATATATACACATATATATATGATGGAATGCTACTGAGCCATAGAAAGGAATGAATTAATGGCACTCACAGCAACCTGGATAAGATTGGAGACTATTATTCTCAGTGAAGTAACTCAGGAATGGAAAACCAAATATCGTATGTTCTCACTCATAAGTGGGAGCTGAGCTATGAGGAAGCAAAGGCATACGAATGATACAATGGACATTGGAGAACCAGGAGGAAAGGGTGGGAAGGCATTGAGGGATACAAGATTACAAATTGGGTTCAATGTATACGGCTCGAGTGATGGGCACACCAGAATCTCACAAATCACCACTAAAGAACTTACTCATTTAACCAAATACCACCTGTTCCCCAAAAACCTATGGAAACAAAAAGTAAAAAATAAATAAATAAACTCACTAAATACAAATATATATATGTGCAATTTTTGTGTGTAACAGCGCTGGCTGGAGAGGTGGGTTCAGGACGGGTCATCAGGGTGACTTCTTGGGTAGCAAATATAAAGGGGTGGGAAAAGGTCGGGACAGTGACTCAGCACTAGAAATGTCCTGAGCAGAGAAGAGCCTGTCCACCCAAAGTTCCCTGGAAGAGAACGTTAGGTGGGGCTGGAAGGACTGTTCCAATAGCACCTGGAGTGGGAAGTGAGAGCCCTGAGGAACTTGCTTCACAATAACAGAAGGTCTTTCACAGAAGGGCAGACTGGTACACGCTCCCACGCCCTCCTGCACCTTCTCCTTTAAATGGATGTTGACGAGATGTCTCAATAAGAGACCAGGGGACCCTGAGACTCTGGAGTCCACACCGGCCATCTAATATCTTCCTCAGTGTGAAGGTCCATGTGGGCTCCGCTACGCTTCCGCAGTTTCCTCTTTCCCACTTCTAGTTGTCCGTCTCTTCAGGGACATCTTTTATGTGAAGATAGTGACAGAATTGTTAATATCTCTAAATAGTAAGGAGGACTTAACTATTTCCCTACTATCTTTGAACCCAAGCCTGGAACATGTAACCCACTAACTCTTATACTCACCCTCAGTTTCTTCTTTCGTATTGTATCTCTATGGAAGAAAAGACTAGTTTCAGGTATTCTTAGCTTCACAATTACTTTCAATTTTAGGATTATTACATATCTTATTTGTAACCACATTTATAGAGAATCAAGTAATATCTCTTGAAGCCTAGGTGTATGAAAATTTCAATAATGCTGTCAGTCTGTAAGGTAAGCATTAACCTTCCCCCACAATGAGAAGCATTTCACATACGTCACATCAGTGTAGCACATTCCATTGTAAACTCGATTTTTAAATTAGATTTGAGTCCCTTAAGTAGAATGCCTTTTGTCTTATTTCTACTTCTTTTTACTCAGTGCCTCGCTCAATCCACACTCAGTGAGGACTTCACAAAGATGGAAAGAGTGATGATTTGAAATTTGCAGAATCTACTCTCTGAAATTCTAGAAAATATTGTCATTTGCCAAAGTGGGTTTTACTGAGTTAACGGCTCAGAGAAAACATCAGTAAGGTGAATATCTATACTTAGAGGAGAATTTTTCCCTAATTTATTCTGTTCAACTAAATTGTTCATAAAAAACATGATGCTGCTTCTGCAGGTCACAGGTATTTACTTGTTTGGTGTCACAATTGGAAAAAATATTCATTGTTCTTAAGAATTTTTATTTTGGGGTTTTCATTTTATTACTGGAAAGCTCATTGATGTTTTCTTTCACTTGAATGTTTTAGGATTTTATAGACATAGCCAGTGTCTTTAATGTAAAAGTGGCTGGTAGTGATTTGCTGGTGATGAATTTATCAAGACAAGTGACAAATATAAAAAAAATTGATAGCAAATCTCTCGAAATTAGAACCTAAAATGTATTATCAACTTACCCCCTGAGAGTTTTTTAAAACACTTTTTGTCATTGTTATCATTGCTGCTTGACATTATAAAGTGGACAAAATAACAGTTCACTCAGCCTAAGATTGCTTGGAGAATTAATAAGGCACAGCCAGTAAAGTAGCTAACACAGTATAGTAATCACTCAATAAACAGAGGCTGTGCTATTCTGGTGGGAGGCATTAATGTAAGTGACAAATCTACTTTGTGATTTAGAATCACAAGTAGTAGAATCATTCATCTTCTTTTTCTTGCTTACCTAAATTCTATAAAAGTAACACAAAGAAATAAAACCAAAACCCAAACGTCAAACTTTCAGTTACATAAAATTATATTTTGACTATTTCAAGATATTTTCACCTGACAGACTATGGGAAAGACATGGGGATAGAATGCATGAATGGTCCGAGCCGCCCGCCCTGTGGGCAGGTGTCCTATTCCCCTCTCCATCAGCCCTTCCCACCGAAGCACCACATTTCTCACGGCCCACAAACCGGGACTTCACTCATTCTAGAGCTTTCACTGACTGCCTATATCATTATTTAGGTTCTTAGAGATTTTTCTTTCCATTTCCACATTCAAATCCCTTAAGGAGCTCTAGGAAATGCCTACTGACTCATTTGCTGTCACCATCCCTCTCATCTGGCCTGCCCTTCCATAATTTACATCTTGATATTTTAAAATACCGTCCATCATATTGTGGGTCCATTGCTGTCATCTGGATCTATTTATTTTTTTTCCTTAGTAATACTGCATGGGCCATGAAGCCACAGATGTCCCTATAGATAACAGTCTGATGTAAGCTGTGTCCCAGAAGGACAGTAACTGAATTAGTTTTATTAAGTATGAAAATAACTCACAGAGTGGGAGTGTTGGTTAGAAGTTGTTTCCAGGAAACAGAACTTCCTCGAGTTATGCTGATTCTTCTGCCATCTTTGCTAATCACTCTTGCTTTTCCATAGGATACCTTTAACCACCATCCTCCTTTTCCCTGTATTTATGTGTTTTACATTGAGAAAGAACCTAACTTGACTGTGTTTGTTTTTAATATGCCTTGTCTGGCTAGGTTTTCTTTTTTCCTTCCTTTCTTTTTTTTTCTTCTTTGAACATGAAATAAAATGCAACCTTTGAAAGGCTATTCATCTGTCTTCAGGAAAGGTCATGGGAAAAATGCCGTAGAATTTTCTAATGGTTCATCCATCAAAAATGCAGTTCTCCATTGATTCTTCCTGAATTGTCCATTTCCAAGCAGCCTCAGGGATAAGCCTCATTCTGTGAGACGCAATCCTTGATAAGGAAAAAGATAAAGTGATAAATGATTTTTCTGGTCTTTACCTTCGGGAATGGTAGCCAGCTTGCTAAGTCTTAGCCTCAGGCAATAGCCATTCATGAGCTACCTGCACACAAGGAGTTTGTGATGCTAATGATAATGTGAATTTAGCAATAGTGGTTTCAGCAAAAAAAAAAAAAAAAAAAAAAAAGTTACTACTTAAATATCAAACCCCTATACATGACTGGCCTTGGAGAAAACTAACAAAGCTCAGAAACAAACTGGCTTAAAGTACATTGCCAAACACAGCATCATATGTTGGCTGAATCCAATATTTTAAAGGAACTGGAAATATTATAACAAAATAAACCTCCCATCTGGGTCTATGAGCCAGTAAACTAAAATAATTCTCAGTAAATATCTTAAATGTAATCACATCTAGTGCTAAGATGAATTATATTCAATCAGAAAAAGATGATTAAAAAATGAACTAAATAGGCCACTTTGCATACAATATTTTTGAATATTTTGCAGCTATTTATCAAACTGGAAAGTGCCATGAAAAATACAACTCTATCCCTGTTCCCATGTTTATCCTTACTTTGACATCACCATCCAAGAGAGTGTTAGCGTTGCTCAGTGCTTGTTCAAGGTTTGATTGTTCTAGATTCAAAATCGAATTTTGTCTTGCCAAACTTCTGGGTTACTAGCGATGACCCAAGCATGAAAATGAACATCAGGTGATATTTAACATGCAACACAAAATCCTGGGGTATCAAAATCAGTGTGATTATTCCTGTAAAAGAGCTCATGATCTCTGTGATACAGACAAGTAACTAGGCATTTAGAATGAAATGTGATGAATTCTAAGAGAGAAAGTAGGGAGTGTGTGAGATAGATACGTAGAATAGCGCAAATCCAGGCTCAAGATAGTGAGATGGTGTTAAAAGGGTGAAGTCCAGGACGACCTCCAAGAGCAAGTGGAAATGAGCCCAGGAAGCATAACACACAGGCATGCCCATGTGCACATACACCACACACATACATGCCCATGCACACACAACATCTACACATATGACGCACATGAAAACACAACAGAGGCGTGCACATACACATATGCACACATCATGAGCACAGGCATGCATACACATACAAATACATGTATGCACATAACATACACACAAACACATGTACCCATAACAGGTATATACATAATGCACATGCACACACACACATCATGCATGTGCCTACCACAAACATGCAAATACACACACAAACACATGCATGCACACAATGGGTACATAGATACATGTACATGCAACAAACATGCATGTGTACAAACACGTCTTCACAGATGTGCAAATGGACACACATACATGCACAAACACACACATGTTTGAACAACATACACATGTATGCAGCAGACATACATAAACAACACATGTGAGACACACAGACATACAACACATGCACACAAACATCATGTACCTACAACACACATGCATATGCAGTCTGCACAATATATCCATGCAAATGCAACATATATATGTGCTACCCATAACACATGCAAGTGATGTGACATAAAGGTGCATGACACACATGCACATATCAATCCACATGTACCCCCACACCAAACACACGTGCAACACACACATAGACACACAACATGGACATACACATATACATGCACACACAGAGATGAGGGCAGAGGAGAATTCTGGATATTTCCGACATAAAAATCTACACTTTTAGAGAAGATAAATTGATAGAGAGCATTATTCTGAAAGATCTTAAGTTTACTGGATTTCAAAAATGAGAAGTAGGTTGAAGCTACAGTGAGCTGTGATCACACCACAGTACTTCAGCCTGAGCAATAGAGCAAGACCCTGTCTTGAAGAAAAAAGAAAAAAGAGAGAAGTGAGAAGAATTGTTTTGCATGTTGTGATTTATGATTGTGTAATTCCTAAATGACTGACATTGCAAGACTACCATTGCTGGCAGCACTTAGGCCTGGCTCACCCAGTTGAGCAGAGGAGCTAACCCTCTCCAGTCTGCAGGGCCAGATTGAGGAGGAGAGGACTTCAGTAAAAGGTCAAAATTCGTATCTAGGATGAACAGAGCTTTTAGAGATCAACTTGAGCTTATTCAGTTGTTTTGTCGTAATAATACTTTTATCCCGAATATTATACATCTCCGGGTGTATTGTCTTCCACTTCTGCAAATTGGCTTCCAAATACTACGTTTTTTCATTCTTAAAAGTTCCAGTTGGGTGTTCATTTATATCTTCTATTTCTCTCATTATATTCATGTTTTCCGTTACATGGTCCAGTATATTGTCAAGATTAATTACAGTTATTTTAAGGGTTTCCTGGTATTTTCATTATCCCTGCCATTTCTAGGTCTGTTTTATTGATTACTTTATGACTCATATTTTTCTTCTTCTTTCCATGCCTTGTAAGTTCTGATCGAATGCTGAACACTGTGAACTTTACATTGTTGAGTGCTGGATTTTGCTGTATTCCTTTAAAGAGTATTGGCCTTTGTTCTGGCATACAGTTAAGTTATTGCAGATCATTTTCATTTTTATGAAATTTCATTTAAGTTTTGGTAATCTGGGTAATAGCTTACTCAAGGGTTACTTTAGCCCCACAGCTAAGGTATGTCCCTTCCTAGAACCCTAACCAATGCCTTGTCTATTATGAGTGCTCTACACTCTAGTCCACACAAACTCTTCCCAGCCCTGAGTAAGGCCTGGAAATTGCTTTAGTTTGCTGCTTTCTGGAGACAGTTTCTTCATACTGAAGGATGTGCAGGTCAGTTCTCCAACAAAAATGAGAGGGGATCCTCTGATAATCTGAGAAACTCTCTTTGGGTATTTCCTTCCTTGAAGAGCTCTGCCTCACACATTTTGGCCCCCTTAGCATCCTGAATTCATTTCTAGGTCTTCGTCATTCAGCAAAATCTCCAGGCCTTGTTTCAATTTCTGTTCTTTAAAAGGTGGCCTGAAAACTACTTTCAGGCACTGACCTGAGGCAATTTGAGAGCTCACCTTCTCTTTTCCCAGAAATTTCTACCCTGGGCCGCCAGGTCTCCAATGTCTGAAGAGCATCGTTTTGTGTATATTTCATACAGTTATACCAGGAGGGCATTCCTGTAGTCTTTTAATGAATGTAAATTTTAGCATAATTAATGCCACACACATACACACACACACAGAGATTTGCAAAGACACACATATAGTCATACGAAGTATCTATCTTCCAGAAAGGACTTTCTCATTGACTTCAAGTGCACTCATGAGCCTTGTATACAGAAGGTTTTCTCTGAATCAGACAAAAAATTCTAACTAGCTCTACAGGGGGCAAGGCCTTCCAAGAGGTGCAGCGAGATAGGACCGTGGGTCTCCGGACCTTCTGACCTCAGGTCCTGCACCAATGACAGGGACAGCAGCTGGCTGAGTTTTAGGCCTTCTTCATAAAGGGGCAGCATTCCTCTGCATGAATCTTTGCCACTAATATCTCAAACTCCACAAATTTTAATAATCAAAAACTCTTGCTATTATCTCTCATGGTAATAAAGCAATGCTAAATTGCCAACACCAATTAGGATTATTGTTTATAGATTCTATTCTGATTAACCCTGCCATGTTTATGAGCACAATAATTACATTATTTATAAGGAAAGAAGCACCTAATATATCACAGAAATACAATATAAAATGAATGAATGACACTGGGTATGGAGGTCTTTTACTCTAAGATTAAAGAAAAATAAACATGTGGGGAGGGGTAGAATAATTGCATTATTATTTTCCCTCTAGTAACAATTAGCACTATACATCTTTCTCCTGATTCAGATGCAGTACACGGTGAATGAGTATTTTGACCTCAAACTGTCCAAATCGAAGATGGATAGATATTGCAGCTATATCAGCAGAAGTCATGAGAATTATTCCTGGGACTGGTTCTGGTACAAATTCAGTGTCTCCTGCAATAGGATGGCCATAGTGGTGCATGACTACTGCTCAGGGACCACCAGGACAATTGCCATTTAGAGGGGATGCCCTCAGAGCTGTTTTTCCAGGAAGTCGATGTGTCTTCAGATTGAATAAGGAGATCAGTGTCTCTCTCACTTGGAGGCCCACAAGGTGCAGCAATAAACCAAGGTAAATTTTTAAAGCATATAGCATTGTTTGCAGAATACATTGCTGTTTCTTTTTTCTGCCATCCACATACATAAAATAGCAATTCATCTAAGAACCAGGAAAGACAACTAGATTTTCTTTCAGCCAAAATAGAAGATTCTGGACAACACATGAGTAACTTGCAGTATCAGTTTTATCTTGAGTTCCTTTTTCTACAATAAGATTAACTCCAGCAACAGTTTTGCTGCTTCCATAAGGTATTTTTTTTTAATTAAAAATGTTTTGGTTCAGTTCTGCTTCTTCTATAAGGTTGTTTTTAAAAATGAAAATTGGTATTCTCTAAAACAAAAAGCATAAAAACTTCAAAAACAAATATCCCTGAAAAAAAAAAAGTGATGGTCAAATCTGCTGTGGAATGAAAGAAATACAAGGGTAGAAAATAAGAAAGAGCTTCACTTTTACTAAGGACAGAGCTGTCTTCCCACACAGTACATACCTCTAAATGGCAATGCCTGGTTTACAGTTTGGGTTTTTGCCTGCAGCTACTTTCTTCAGCAAAAAGATAAACTCTGCGTCCTACTTTTACTTAAACCATATATAGACGAGTCTCACCAGGAGGCTTTTGAGGATTGTGAAACAGAACCTGAACATGCCTATTAGTGGATGTCTGGAGTGCACAGTGAGAAAATGCATATGCACCATTTCTCTTCTAGAGAAAAGAATGTTCTGCACCATTGCTTTTCCTAAATGTACTGTTTTAAAAATTATTATTAAAAGCTCAAAACCCACTTGGAATATATGTTCGTGCCTATCGACAAGCAAAGAGAAAGTCAAATATAAATATAATAAGCCTCCACCAGAAAGTGGGGGGAAGAAGTTTTGATCTCTTAGACCGAAGTTTAATCAGGTTTTTTTTGTTTTTGCTTTTTAAGAGCATTGGGAATGCATTCCGTTTACGATTTTCTCAGAATAGGTCTTTTTAATTTCAGAATGCATACATTTCTTAAACTCGACCAGGCTATTAGTAATACCTGCCGTAAGTGTGGTATCACCACTCTCTCCCTTTGTATGCCCTAGAGGAAGAGAAGCAAACGAGAGATCATTAAATCAACCTCACAATTACACGACCAATTATCTAAAAATGTTCAGAAGATGCTGGCACTAGATACCAAAGCTTTCAAGATTGATTCATGGCTTTTTTGTGTATTTGCAGGAGTGCTAGTCTCCATGCAGATACGAAAAATGGTGAGTAATATCAGCACGACTATGCCCTGAGTAAGGTGCCAGTGACATAAAAGAGACACATCACCCTTGTTTAGCAGAGAGTTAAAGGTGTGGAATCCTCCTTAAGTAGAAGAGTGACTGTGGGATGCTAATGATTTTTTAAAACCTATGCTCCTTGTTTTTCCTATGTCTTGTACATTTTCTACACTTAGCCTATTTTTGTGGTTATATCTTTTTTTTTTTTTTTTGAGGTGGAGTCTCGCTCTGCTGCCCAGGCTGGAGTACAATGTGCGATCTCAGCTCACTGCAGCCTCTGCCTCCTGGGTTCAAGCGATTTTCCTGCCTCAGCCTCCCTCCTGAGTAGCTGGGATTACAGGTGCCCACCACTACACCAGGCTAATTTCTGTATTTTTAGTAGAGATGGGAGTTTCACCATGTTGGTTAGGCTGGGCTTGAAATCCTAACCTCAGGTGATCTGCCTGCCTCAGCCTCCCAAAGTGCTGGGATTACAGGCGTGAGCCACCACGCCCGGCCATGATTTTATATTTTCAACAGAGGAGAATCATGTTTAGTATGGGCAGGTGGAAAACAAAGAACACCCTCATTTCCCAGATTGGAAATGGACATGAGTGGCAAGGCAGAAACCAGTTGCAGCCTCTCTAAGAATATCCTGGCTCTGTCAAGGGAGCATCAGAAACCCAACCTTCAGGCACCCTGACCTGGCTCTGATGTGTAAAGCTGGTGTGTCCTGTAAAGGTGCTTGGTGAATGCTCTTGTTAAAATCTGAACATGTGGGCTAGGCACAGTGGCTCACGCCTGTAATCCCAACACTTTGGGAGGCCAAGGCGGGCGGATCACGAGGTCAGGAGATCGAGACCATCCTGGCTAACACAGTGAAGCCCCGTCTCTACTGAAAATACAAAAAAAATCAGCTGGGCGTGATGGCGGGCGCCTGTAGTCCCAGCTACTCGGGAGGCTGAGGCAGGAGAATGGTGTGAACCCAGGAGGCGGAGCTTGCAGTGAGCCAACATCGTGCCACTGCACGCCAGCCTGGGTGACAGAGCAAAACTGTCTGGAAAAAAAAAAAAAATCTGAACATGCATTCAACCTGCAAATATGTAAAAGCAAAACAATATCCCCACCTGTGCACTGATACAAAGAGACGGATGCACGTAGGTGATGAAATACTGAGTCAGACTTCCATGTCACCTATAACTTGTGTCTGTGCCTGCAGAGGAAACCTGTGTGTGGGCTGTCAAATGTGTCTGTGTATGCATGCATCCACTCATGCATGCCTCTGTGTCTGTGTTGCTAAATCCCAAAGTCTGGTTAACACTTGGGTAAACTCATTGTCTAAGGGAGTTCTAGACAGTATTACCTTCAAAACGGAACACAGCAAGCAACGCAGAATGTTCACTCATCTCAGAGAAACGAGGCACCAAAGCAAGGAGCATTGAGAGTTGAGAGGGCTGATAAACGGATGAAAAAAAGTACCGATCTGCTCTTCTCAAGATGTGACCTGGACAGATTTGGAAGATGCATGAAAAGTCAGCCAGCAGAATTGGACCTCAGCCACGGCACTTTTCCAGAGATAATCTTCAAAAACTCCTGAAACTCTGTCAAATTCCCAGTTCTCAGAATGATTTCTCCTTTTCCTAGAAATCCTCCTTTGTGTCCAAATTCACCTCTAAAAAGCGTTTGCTCCCTGGGAATGGTGCTCAGAAATAAGAGGAAGGTGAAGATGAAAGAAGGAGAATGTCTTGCCCCTTGGAGACGCACAGAAGCCCCGAGTCTCAGCTGTCTGGAGCTGACTCTCATCTTGTAAACATCACTTCTGAGAAGGACACTGCAGGCAGAGGTGCTTCTCTCCTTCAACCTCACGGGTTCAGACCCTCTCCCCTTTCTGTGGTTCATGCATCCCTCACCAATGGAGGGCCCTGGACCAGCAGGAAACGTGGGGACGGCATGGGTGGCTGTGCTCCCTCCCAGGGATTCTGCAGCGTAGAATCAGTCATAGAAAACATCTGATGCTAAGTTTGTATGGCTTGAGGATTTAACTGGGGTGTATTTTCCCAGAGGAGATACCCATGAAAGCAACTGATCCATAGGAACGTTCAATAAATATTTCTTAATAAATAGAGAGAGTTGATATGGTATCAATCTGAGACATAGGCTCCTTTCATACAGGAAACCTTGCTGTACCTTAATTCTCCATTGAATAGATTTATGCCCCTCTTTCTCTCATCTATTACTGCATCGATTTGTTCATCTAGTCAACACATACCGTTGAGATCACAGCCACGGGCAGGCCCCGGGTTAGAAGCCAGGATGAGTATTTACCATGGAGAACATGAGTGGTGGCATCCACCGGGGAATGCCCATGCCTGAGCCTGAGAGGAGTGATTTTACCAACTGGGCAAGGCAAAGCACACACCGTGCCAGTGCAAACTTACAAACAGAGACGACCAGCCCCTGAAGTCAAGACACACACATTGCGGCATCCGTGTACGGGGGCCTGGGCTAGTCCGGGCTGCCACGAGAGCAGCATTTTCCTGAGATCTGCAGAATCTGCCCTCCTTAAGTGACATGGGCCCCAGAGAACAGAGCAAGGGACCCTGCGGGAGGAGGCCCCCCAAGGAGCCAAGAGAAGGACCTGAGAAGGAACCAGGACATGAGAAGGAAAGGCTAAGGGAGAGACGGACTGAGAGGGCGTGGGGCCTCCTCGCCACGTTAAGGATTTGAGTCTTCATCAAAAGATCAGTGAAAAGCCACCAAAGCAGTTTAGACACAAGAGAGACTGAACGTGTAAAAGGCCATTTTCTTTCCAGGTACAAGTGCAGTGTGGGATGAAAACGAGTGCCAGAAACAGAGGCGAGAAGGTGAGGTTCCACCGTGAATACAGCCATGCAGACAGAGAACGATGTACAGGGTATGGCTAGGGAGCACATTTCGGGGGTTTAGCAATGGACCGTGCAGGGCTGGGGAGAAAGAAAGAGGGAGGAGGAAAGGAGGGAAGCAAGGAGGGAGGGCCAGGGATGACTGCCGGATTTCTGGCGTGTACAACTGGGCAGACGTCGTTGTTCTGGCTGTGATGGAGGCCCCAGAGGAAGTGAGGTGAACCAGGGTCTAGGGAGGATGGAGCCAGGTCTTGCTCTAGGCATTGCTAGGTTTGCTCTGGACAGGCCATGGCTGATGGGCCTTTGATGTCCCCAGGTGGAACCGTCCACTTGTTCACTGGATATACTTTCCTGAAGCTCTGAGAAGAGGTCTGAGCTTTAAGAGAGAAATGTATGAACTCCATGTGCACAGATGGTCCTGAAGACACATGTGGGATCTGACCCTGACCGCAGGTGCAGTGAGACAGCGGTTCCACCTCTTCAAGCCTCAAGGCCTCACCTACAAATAGCGACACGCAGGGCTGTGCAGAGGGCTGGGTGAGATCATGCCTGCAAAGTGCCCAGGACTGTGCCTGATTCAGCGACACGCAGGGCTGTGCAGAGGGCTGAGTGAGATCACGCCTGCAAAGTGCCCAGGACTGTGCCTGATTCACAGCAAGGGCTCCGTCTTGTCTATAATGAACATTATCTCTAGAGACCACAGACTCTGATGGGCCAGGAACATGGGTGAGCCTGAGACTAGGCTGACGCATGGAGCTGGGACCGACAGAGAAGGCCCAAGGAGTCACAGGAAGGAAAGTCCGCTGAGGCCTACTGGTTCCTAATCTGTGTTCACTGTGTCATAGCTGCTCTCAGAGCTTTGTCCAACCTTTACCAGCGACCTCATGACATGGCCACTATTGGGTCTGGTTTGCAGGTGATGAGGTGGAGCTGGCATAAATTAGCCAAATCCTGCACACAGAGGGGTCAAACCCAGAGATTCAACCTTGTCCATCTGCCCCCAAGTCTTGAGGTCTTTCTCTACCTCCCCTCATTTCCTAAGGGAGCAGATTAAGAAGCAGCACCATGAGCTAAAGGCATGGATGCTAGAAAAGCCTCAGGCAAACTATCAGGAGATGACCCAACAAGGAGTCAACCCACAGGAGCTCGGGAACAGGGAGGCCCAGGGAGGCTGGTTGGGTGCAGGGAGGCTGGTCCTCAGACAGATGGGAGCAGAGAAAGGGAGAGGCTTGTGGGGCAGGGGCCAGACTGATTATAAGACTGGTGCCCAGCAGGGAAAGGCAGGACCCTGGGGTGGAAGGAGGGGCCTGGACCTGGAGACAGGGGCTGTCGTATTGACCTGGGGCCCAAGGGTGAGTGGAGGCTGGACCTGTCCAGGGTCTGTGAGGTGTGAAAGGGCACCTGACAATGGGGGTCCAGGGACTACAGAGAAGGGCCCAGGTCGGGCATCAGGCTGCTGGTCACAAAAGGCCTCGTGTGACTCAGATGTCCTCTTCCACCTGGGTGGCTTTCTCAGGCTGGGAACGGAGCAACTGGGCAGCTTCTAGTTCTACCTGCAGAATCACTTTCTTGTGTGTTTGTTTCATGTCTTCTGAATTTCAGGTGCTGAGGGGGTGCTACTGGAAATTGAGGAGTTATTCTGCTGGGACGTGGCCATGCCCGGGAACCAGTAACTCCATAACAGGACCTGAGCCTGCAGCCTGCCAAGTCCCTGGCGGGAGGAGGAGAGCTGTCGGGGATTCCCCAAGAAGCCACCTGAGCAGGAATAGGGCAGAAACATCAGAGAGTGGGGAAACAGCCTCTCTCGGGAGGAATGTGATCAAGAGGAATGAAGAGAAGAATGAGGTCATGAATCCCAAGACAGACAGGCTTGTACACAGATCCAGAGCCAAAGAGACAGAGAGAAAGAGAGATTGCCCCAAATGTGAACAGACTGAGCCAGTGCAGACGTATCCCTGGTTAAGGTATAGACAAATGCTTATCACCAGAAGAAACTGAGATCTTTCATCTGAAATTCGGAATTCCAGGCATTTATACAGTGATTTTTAAGAAAAAAAAACACACACACGCAATTATTAAAATAGTGATTCATCCCCCAAACCAATTTATTATTCTCCATGTCATTACAAACCACACACACACACACACATACACACACACACACGGACTGGAGACTCAGCCCAGGATAGTGAGCATAGTTAGAAAGAAACCCTCTTGAGCAGGACCAGGTAGAGGTTAACTTCCAGTCACAGCTAAAGATGCCAGATTTTCATTCCAGTTCAGTAAAGCCCACCTCGAACTGTATTTATTTATTTATTTGACAATAATCTGCTGTTGTGTTCGACACTCTAAGGGAGTGAGGACTTTACTTGATTCAGCAGTAAAAGCAGAGCTCTGGTAGGAGGTATTAATACCACTTATCAGTAAAGGTTACCAGCTTGCAAAATATCTGAATCATGTTACCACACGGTTACCAAAGCTGAGTTATGAAATGCCAGGGGCTGACTCTGGGCGCACAGCTCTTACGTAAGTCGCTCTGCACAGGGCGCGGGAGGAGAAGTTGAGTTCTGTTACAGGAAGCAGAGGAAGTTTCAGCAGACAGTCCCTTGCCAATTTGAACAGCCCAAACACATGGCCTTCCAGTTGACATGCCCAGTGGTTTCTAAATAATGCACATCTCAGCTGCACAGACACACTGACAGTATTACGGGTATTGATGGCTTGGCCCAAATCCCATCATGAGTACGGCTCCATGTTTCCCCTGAAACTGTAGAGAGGAGAAGACCTCCCTGGGGAAGGCAGCCAAGGCCAGCGGTGGAGTTTTGGGGTTGGGACTGAGCCGGAAAACAAAGTGCTACTTCTGCCCATAGGATGGTGAGATTTTGGAACATTCCAAGTCTGAGAGACTGGGTCATATTGAGAGAATCGTGGAAATCATTTGGAAAATGGGCAGTGGGGAGAGAAGGATAAAGCAGTCTTCCGTTTAGAAGGGAAACAGATACCATCTGAGTGTATCTCCCTGGTTTGTGTGCTAAGGAGAGACACTCTAGTCTGCCAATAAAGAGCTGAGAGCCTCAAGTAAGTCAAAAATACAGAAAATAAATTGAAGGTGAGATTGGTTCATGACAACGTATGTTACAAGGTCTGGTAGGAGCCTCCATTTTTTTCTGGAGGATAAAACCATCAAAGCACACTACCCCCATTTCATCACACTACTTGTGTATTATAGAGACACAATCGGTTCCTGAAATCCCTAATTTGGGCATTTTGTGCCTCAAAAATATTCGTCCCCTTAGTATTCAATGTGCCACCATAACATGAGTGTGGGTGTTTTGAATTTACACCCATCCTAGCTTTCACTTCTGATCCAGTTCATGGGTTTGGTATGTCTGCTTAGCAGTACAATTTCAATGACTAAAATTGTCCATCTCTATTGACTATAAACCATGCAAAAGGACAACCACTGGATAGTTTTCACCATAGCTATGGCCACAGTGGCTCGAGAGGTGGTCCACTCTAGAAGACCCTAGGAAATAACAGGCTGATGGCACTGAACACATCAGTTACGTGAAAGGTGTGCATGCATGGTGAGCCACAAGGCTCAGTCCTGGGAGGAGAGAGAGCTTATAATCTTTAAATCAGAAGTAATTCCAGGAGCTTTCAACTGATAAAGGAGCTATTTTATGACATGAATAAATAACTGGACATAAGTAACAACAAAATGATTTTTTTCTTACTCAGGTGATAATCTTCTTATTCAAAAGTGTACCGCAGAACGTGACTTAGGGACAGGAAGTTAGAAAATAAAATGAGAAAAGTGAAAAGCTGATTTCCTGCAGCCTACTTCCATCATTAACTCTTGGAGGCTTGACAATTCTTGTTGGAAAGCAGTCACCCAGGCAGTAAATGCTGACTAATTGATGAGTTAATAAAGGTGGACATTGTGTAACATTCTTAATATGTTAATAGTGTAGTTTGCAAAACATTTTAAAATTACTTTAATGAAATATTTGATTAAATGTAGATTTAATTTAAAATTTCACATTTTTAATCAAGGAGGATCAGTAATTAGCCTTGAGGCTTGAATCGAGAGCATATGTATAATTTCTGCAAATAAAGGGAGTGCACTAGTGTTCCTAGAGGGTCCTGTGTCATTGACCTGTGCATGAGTGAATAACTACACATTTTCGGTGCCTTGGGATTCATTGGTAATTTCATTGCAGACCAATTAAGAGAGTATTTACAGTCCAAATTAACCTGATAATCAAGAATCCCCATACAACACTGATTTCTCTTAAGAATTTTCTGAATGTAGGTAGCTACTCTAACCAGCTTCTTGAAGAAGTGTTCCGAAGCCAGAATCAATGAATTCAGTGGTAACGTTTCTCCCTAGAAACGTGGGCCATTTTCAATTTTTGCATGTGCAGAGTAAATGCTCAGCAAATGATTAAGTAAGTATTTTATCAATATTCCTACAGACAGAAGGTATTTACGGAGCGCCTGAGCATGCATTCTGCAGGGTCCAAAAGGTGGGATACCTTCCCTTACCCATCATAAGGGTCATAGCAGAGACTCCGAGAACAAAAGACAGGTTAACGGCTGAGTGCGGTGGCTCACGCCTGTAATCCCAGCACTTTGGGAGGCCGAGGCGGGCAGATTACCAGAGGTCGGGAGTTCGAGACCAGGTTGACCAATATGGAGAAACTCTGTCTTTACTTAAAAAAAAAAAAAAATACAAAATTAGCCGGGCATGGTGGCGCATGGCTGTAAGCCCAGCTACTCAGGAGGCTGAGGCAGGAGAATACTTTGGGGTCTTGTTTTCTGAGCCTTACAATTCTGAGAGATTCTGCACACGGGTTACCAAAGTTTATCCCGGAATGCAGAGGTTACGGTGAGCCGAGATTGCACCGTTGCACTCCAGCCTGGGCAACAAGAGCGAGACTCCATCTCAAAAAAAAAAAAAAAAAAAAAAAAAAAAAAAAAAAAAAAAAAAGATTAACAGGAGAAAAGCATCATAGGCTTATTTAGTGCAAGTGTTACATGACACAAGATCCTTCAGAAATGAAGAATCAAAGGCCCAGGGCAACCTGTGTCTTTTTACACTTAGGACTGATGGAAGCATGGACAGACATGCAGGAATGTGATGGGAGAAAAGGCTGTGATCTGACGGTGACAGAGTGAGGGGAAGCCCAGCGAGGCCCGCCTGTTCCTGTTCTTGGTTTGAGTTCCTTCCTCCCAGGCAGAGGCAGGACTCCTCTGGAACCAGCGTCTTGGAGGAGGAAGAGAGGGAGTGGCTTTTCTGGTTTCACTGCTGGTGTTGGGGGAGACAGGTTCTAGTGCCTATGACCCACCTTAGGGAAGGGGAATTCTGTTTTCTCTGACTCACTCTGGGGGAGGAAGAGAGGAGAGAGAGAGAGACAGGAGGGCAGGAGACGGTGGGAGAGACCTGGCCTAGGCAGCCTTCCCGTTTCCTCCGGCTCAAAGCGCTCGGCACGCTCTGGTCCCATACTTTGGGGTCTTGTTTTCTGAGCCTCACAATTCTGAGAGATTCTGCACACGGGTCCCCGAAGTTTATCCTCACAGACTCCCCTAGAGTGAGATATTATTACCACCGTAACAGTCATGGAACCTGGGACTCGGCCGTCAGGTGACTGTCCAGAACAGGGAGTGGGCCAGGACTCCCTCTGAAGCTCCAACCACAGACTTGCCCCTCCACCCTCCTGCTCAAAGGACCCTGCCCAAAACATGGCTAGGAAAGGAGGCTCACCAGGGCAGGAGGATTCGTGACAGATAAAACGGCCGCTGGAAGGGACCTATGAGAGAATTCTAAAGGCTGGTCACCCCTGGGGGGAAGTGCTCATAGCCAGGAAGAATGAGGTCGGCATTCTAGAGCCTTTTATGGCTCCCTCCAGGAAGCAAACTTCTGGGAGGGTTTAGCCAAAAACATCATGGTTCATTCACATCAAACCCAAGCAAAGACAAGAAGTGTTCCCTTTACACATGGCTTACTGCTGCCTTATTGATGGTCAAGTAGTGCTGATGACAGAGATTGTCCCAAAAGTAGGTTGATAGAAAGGTGAGTAGCAGATACATCAGTGGAATGATAGAGCGATCAACAATACATAGATAGGTGATAGATGATAGGTAGGTAGGTAGGTAGGTAGGTAGGTAGATAGATAGACAGATGATAGATGTTGATAGATAAATGATAGATGATTGATAGATGGCTGACAGATAATATGGAATAATAGATCGATCGACAGTACATACATAGGTGATAGATTATAGATAGATGATAGACAATGATAGATAGACGATAGATAGATGATAGATGATAGACGATAGATAGATGGATAGATAGATAGACGATAGATAGATAGATACCTAGGTAATCAATTCCTGAAGTCTGCAGTTACTCAAAGTGCTCAGGTGATTGTCCAGAATGGGGAGTGGGCCAGGACTCCGTCTGAAGGTGTAACCACAGACCTGCCCCTCGACCCGCCTGCTCAAAGGACCCTGCCCAGAAACATGGCTGGGAAGGGAGGCTTGCCAGGGCAGGAGGATTCATGAGAGATAAAACAGGCGCTGGAAGGAACATGTGGGAGAATTCTGAAGGCTGTTCACCCCGTGGGAGAAGTGCAGTGTGAGACACAGGACAGAAAAAAGACACACAGACCTCCTCCTCCCATAACTTCCAATTTAGATGGAGGAAGACATTCTCTGTGAAATGACAGCGGAACTGAGCAAGCAAGAATTCACTTATTTACTTAATCATTTAACCTGTGTTTTGTACCCACAAAATATTTTAAAGTAGTTCCAAATGAATGTAACACAGTGGACCTTTTTGGCAATAGCAATTCAAACTCTATTCCTAGATGCTGGATGAGTTTATGCTCCCGTTGTTAATTTGGGATAGACTCAGAGCTCTGGGTTTCTCCTGAGGCTCTTTATATTTAAAATTATATAGAATATTAAAATAGACAAGCCTGATTAAACCCAGCATCATGTTGTGTAGTGTTTCTTCCCAAAGTGGGCATAGTAATCACATAGGTGGGTGTCTCTGAAAATGGCTACGTGTCTTTGCAGTGATGGAGGAAAGGGAGGAGGTAGAAGTGGTTTCAGCCTGGTGTCTTCACAACTGTGTCTACACCGGTCAACTCACTTCAAGTAACATGGCCACAGAATGTAAAAAGAAAACTAATTCATTCATTCAAAACTCCAGACATTCTTCTTCAACATGAATCTGGCAAAAAATGGGGTCTTAAATTCAGATTAAATAAAGGAATTGAAATATAATTATATTTAAGTTATGAAGACATCTTAAATTTTTACTTAAGGCTAAAATGCCATTTTCTTATACATGACATAAGCATTTAATGTATGTCAAGTTCACAGTTAACGACTCGGGGCTACAGATTGCTTCTTGTTAAAGACGCCACTGACAGAATATTTTAACCACTTGAATAGAAATTTCTACATTTTATCGGTGTCTGCCAAACCGAAATACCCCAACGGAATTCCTTTGAAATCTCTGGGAATGCATTATTGGAGTGGGTGTCGATACTAACTTTTCACATAAATCTACGTACCCTCAAGTTAGGATATCGGACATATGGTTTGTGGAAATATTTGAAGCATTTGCATAAGACATGCAAGTTTTGGAAGAATGACCATTTTAATCAGGCTGACTAACTGAGATGAGAAGAGGGAGGTGTGACCATCTGTTTAGCTTCATCTTGATTTTATTTAGCACCTGCAAAAAAATTAGATTTGAGACACTTCTGAACGAAGAAAATATGGAGAACCTGTCTAGGACTGTCTCCTGTGCCCTTCTTCAAGGAAAGGAAAGGTCAAGTTACAAACAAATTATACACACATGATGTGCACACGTGCACACGTGCACGTATACACCAACCCTACACCCTTTGAAATCTAAGATCTGTCGTTCCGTAGTTCACTTGATAACTCCAGGTCTTAAATTTAGCACTCTGAGACAACACTCAATACATGCACTAATATTTGCAGATACCTATAAACGCCGAAAGAAACAAAAAGTAAAGTTATTATGTGTAGGCATGACAGAGGATTCTGAACTGAGAGAGGCAGTTATATAATTTGCCAATTCCTAAGCTGTTTATATAAATGGTTATAAATGGATATACTATGTTCCCTATGAAGGTTATAGCTCTCTAAAATGATATTAATATGACATGAAAATAAAGCGATAAAATTCCAAGCTATATTTCAATGCATAAAGAATGCTAGAATATAGTTGGCACTCAGTAATACAAACAAATGAAAAACATTCCTTACTAGTTTTTTGATAGTTTTTTCTGACAAATAAATTTGAACTTAAGTGTATATTCTTTATCAAGATTATCCTAAGACTTTTGTGCTGTAGTTTTTGAGATAAACCATTTGATAGATTTTCTGATGTTGAAATTTTCTCTTATTATTGACTAAACTCTCTTCGGTGACTATGATTTTCCTCTTCTCACTCTGGACTCTTATTTACATTCTTATTCTCTCTCTCTCTCTGCTCCTCATCCTCCTCCTGTTCTCTCTCCATTTCCCTTTCTCATCTTCTCTCTCTTTTTCCTTCATCAGCCTTGATATTATTAATCTTTTCAAAAACTCAGCTTTTGGAATTTTGGATTATTCTCTTTTGTGGTCATCGGTTGTTCCTATGGCTGCTGCCACCGTGTTCCTGTACTTCTCCATTGTATTGATTTCTGTACACATTTCTCTTTCTTATTTTTTATTTTAATCTGATGCTCATTTTTTTCCTTGCTGACTTTTGGAATTTAAAATTCAGCTTACTTGTTTTCAGTCTTTTGTATTTATAGTTAAACTTACAACTTTCCAACTAACTATGGCTTTACTCAATAATACAATTAGTTTTGGGACATATTGTTCTATCATCAATTAGATCCAGGTTAATAATAAAGTTATTTAGAGTCTCTGTGTCGTGACTAATTTTCTTCCAGTTGGTTCTATCCGTTGCTTGAAAAAGGGTGTTTAAATCTCCTACTATGTTTGTGAAATTTTCTATTTCTCCCTCTAATACTATTTTCTCTTTAAGTGTTTTGAGGCTTTATCTTTAGGTGCATACAGATTTATGTTTGTTATAGCCTTCTGATGAATTGGTCTATTTATCAATTTGAAATTTTCTTATCTTTGGTAACGGTTTTGACTGAGTTTGCTGTTAATACAGCAACTTCAGCCCTCAAATGCTTCCTGTTTTGATACTATATTTTCCATTCATTAATTTTTGAACTACTGTGTGTAACTAAAGTACATCATCTTTTATAAACAGCAAATGGTCAGGTATCCCTGTATAATCTCTGCTTTTTAAGTGGACTGTTCAGTCCATTATCACAAAATTGAATTATTTATAAAGTTGAAATAAGCCTACCATTTTATCATTTCTTTGTCACCCCTCTGTGTTTTGTTTCTCTCTTCCCTCCTTCCCACCTCCTTTTAGATTGTGTTTAAATTTTATTCTATTTTATTTTATTTTTTGAGAAGGAGTCTTGCTCTGTTGCCCAGGCTGGAGTGCAGTGGCACAATCTCGGCTCACTGCAAGCTCCACCTCCTGGGTTCATGCCAGCCACTCTCCTGCCTTAGCCTCCCAAGTAGCTGAGACTACAGGCGCCCACCACCACACTCGGTTAATTTTTTTGTATTTTTAGTAGACACGGGGTCTCACCATGTTAGCCAGGATGGTCTCGATCTCCTGACTTCATGATCCGCCCTCCTCGGCCTCCCAAAGTGCTGGGATTACAGGTGTGAGCCACTGCACTTGACCTAAATTTTACTTTAACTTATCAGTTGCCTTTTTAGCTGTGTATCTTTGCATTTTTGTAATGATTGTTCTAGGGATTACAATATTCCTCTTCTCATAGTCTGTTTAGAGTTAATACTGTACCACTCTACGGAAGAGAGCGAAATCTGCAAACATATTAATTCGTTTACCCTCTCCACCTCTCTTATATCCTAAGGGCATCTTACATACGACATGTATTATAAATCCCACCTTGTTACATATATATTATAAAGACCATGTTAGATTTGCTTTGAATGGCCATATGATTTTTTAAAAACAGAAACATCATGCTAAGTTTGCCTCACAGTTTTCTCATTTCTGATGCTTATCACTCGTTCCTGAAGATCCACAATTCCTCCCATATCTCTTTCCTTCAGTTTCAAAAACTTCTTTCAGCATTTCTGGAAGAGCAGGTCCAATGGCTGCTGATTCCTTTCATTTGTTTTTTTTTTTTCTGGAAAATGTTTTTATTTGTATTTCATTTAAGAAGGATATTTTTACTGAACTTTCAATTCTGGATTAACAGGTGTTTCTTTTTTTTTTTTTTTAATTTGGGCAATTTAAAGTTTTTGGGCCATCTTGTTGCTTCCATGGCTTCTGATGGGAACTCAATAATAATTAAGATCATCAATCCCCTGTACATAATTTATCATTTTTCCCTGATAACCCCAGGGTTTCCTCACTATCTTTGGTTTTAGCAGTTTGTCCATAATATGCCTAGTCAAAGCTTTTTTTTTTTTTATTTTATCCTATTTGGGGTTCACTAACGTTCTTCTTTTTTTTTTTTTTTTTTTTTTTGAGACACAGTTTTGCTTTTATTGCCGAGGCTGGAGTGCAGTGGTGCGATCTCAGCTCACCGCAACCTCCACTTCCGAGGTTCAAGCGATTCTCCTGCCTCAGCCTCCCGAGTAGCTGGGATTACAGGGATGCACCACCATGCCCAGCTAATTTTGTATTTTTAGTAGAGACAGGGTTTCTCCAAGTTGGTCAGGCTGGTCTCAAACTCCCAACCTCAGGTGATTTGCCCACCTTGACCTCCCAAAGTGCTGGGATTACAGGCGTGAGCCATGGTGCCTGGCTCAACTAACGTTCTTGAATATGTCAGTTTGCATCTTTCCCCATTTGGGATGACTTTCAGCATGATTCCCTCACTATCTTTTCTGCTTCATCCTCTGTCTCCTGTGTCCTGGGGTCCCTTGTGTTCTAGCTCTTTCTCCCTCAAGACTCCTCTTCACTTAAGCTAGACTTCTGAAATCATCTCAGGGTTCCCTAAAATTCCATCCTTTTTTTTCTTTTTCACATCCTCAGATTCCGTACCATTTATGGATCCATCTTCCCGTCCACTGGCCCTTTTTACTGCCGGCCCTGCTCTGCCGTTAAGCTCTTCCAGTGAAGTTGTTCCTGTAGACGTTTCGTCTATGCACTCATAATTTTCCACTTGGTCATTTTTATGTTTTCTTTTTTTCCTTTCTTTCTTTTTTTTTTTTTTGTTTTTTGAGACAGAGTCTCACTCTGTTGAACATGCTGGAGGGCAGTGGTTTGATCTCGGCTCGCTGTAGCTTCCGCCTCCCGGGCTGTAATATATTCTCCTGCCTCAGCCTCGCAAGTAGCTGGGATTACATGCATGCACCACCAAGCCCAACTTATTTCTGTATTTTTGGTAAAGACAGGGTTTCACCATGTTGGCCAGACTGGCCTCGAACTCCTGAGCTCAGGTGATCCGCCTGCCTCGGCCTCCCAAAGTGCTGGGATTACAGGTGTGAGCCACTGTGCCGGGCCGTTTTCTGTATTTTTTAGTGGCATTTCCTATATTTTCATTTGTCATGAGTGAATTTTCCCTTGCCACACCAAGCGTAGTTTTGATAACTGTTCATGTTCTTGTCTGATCATTCCAACATAGGTCATCTCAGGTTTCATATCGATGGACTATGTTTTCCCCTGAGATGAGGTCACATTTTCTAGGCTTTTTGTAGGTTGAGTAATCTTGGATAATATCTACTACATTGTTAGACTTTGGATTCTCTGCTATTGCTCGGAAAAATGTGGATATTCTTGTTTAGTAAGTAATTAATTGGACTGGATTCTGTGCAGAGAGTTACGCCAGCATTAGACGAGATGGCACAGACTTTATTTTGGCTCTTTCAGCCATCATTTCTGTCCACTTTCAGTTTGATCTATGCATGTGGGGTTCAAAAAGTAGCCAGAGCTGGGGACGGGGGGACATGTATGCTCAGAATCAGATGTGCCCCTTCCCCGTCCCCTTTCCGCGGCTGTCCTTTCTCCCTCTCTCCCTCCAGGCTGCTCTGGGGTTTTCTCCCTGATTGCCTTCAGTGGAGGAGACGGTGGGCTTGGTGCCCTCTGCCTCAGTGGAAGCTTCTGTAAGATAAAGGCACAGAAGAAAAATGCAAATACATTCTCTGCCCTCTGCACGCTTCAGGGTTGGCTCCCTCCAAAACCTTCCTGAGCTTGTTCGGTTGCCACGGCTCTGAGAGGGCAGTTTGTTTTGTATCTTGCTAAAGTTTATAGCTGTTCATGATAATTGATTGTCAAGAGTTCACCCCATCTAAGGAGCATGAGGCCCACAGATGGCCAGAAGAGAACCTGCCGAGCACTTGCCCCCTCCTCGACTGTCATTTTCTCACTTATTTTTAATAGAATATGTATTTTTCTTATATAAAAATTATATACATGCTAAAAATATAACGTACACATATAACATATATGTAAGTATCTATATATTTATATATGCTGTACTCTAAACACTTATTGGTTTATGTTTCAAATATTTTCTTCTATTTTATGACTTGTCTTCCCATTTTTTATGAGAAGCAGGTTTTTTTAATTATACAAAGTCAAATATATCAATCTTTCACATGTATGTAATGGTGAGTATTTTTTGTCTTGTTTAAAAATACTTCCTAAATTCCATACTCATATTGATTTTTGTTTTGTATATTGTCTTAAAATTGTTAAATTTTGCTTTCTACATTTAAGACTTTAATCAGTCTGGAATCGATTTTTACACATGATATGAAGTAGAAATCTAATGTCCTCATTTTCATTTTTGTTTTCTGGATGAATGAACAGGGGTTAAAAGTTATCGTTTACTAAATAGTCCGGTCTTCTCCTACAAAAGGAATAAATCAATTTCCAATCATCTATTTCTCTATCCCTTGTCAATACCATGTTTACAACTGGGCCCAACCCTAAGGGGTACAGAGTCCCACAGATAAGTAAGTGATTGCAAAATAAACTTTGCCAGCTTTAGGACTTTGGCTAGACTTGGCTGGTTCTGCGTGGCATTTTTTAGCCTGGAAACTCAAAGTGCCCCGTAGCCTGATTAGGAAACGTGTCAACTTTTCTTCTCCTATTACAAATAAATTAAAGCAGGGACCTGGGTAGCTTGCATATGCATGGGTAGCCTGCAGGGGCTTTGAAATGAAATTGCATGAGTTCAAACTTAGATCATTTCTCCTTGAGAAATCACCGGACGTCTTTCAGCTTCAATTTCTTATTTATCAAATGCTAATAATAATATATTCATACCTTAAGATGCTGTAAGAATGGACTGAGAAGGCCGGGTGCGATGGCTCACGCCTGCAATCCCAGTACTTTGGGAGGCTGAGGGGCGCAGATTGCCTGAGCTCTGGAGTTCGAGACCAGCCCGGGCAATACGGTGAAACCCCATCTCTACTAACATACAAAAAATTAGCTGAGTGTGGTGGTACACACCTGTAATCCTAGCTACTAGGGAGGCTGAGGCAGGAGAATTGCTAGAAGCCAGGAGGCGGAGGTTGCAGTGAGCCAAGATCCTGCCACTGCACTTCAGCCTGGGCAACAGAGTGAGACTCCATCTCTCAAAAAAAAAAAAAAAAAAATGGACTGAGAAAATAGAGATCACCTGGCAGTATAACCAACAGAGGGCCGTAGAAAGAAAATGTTTGTCTCACTGGATACATGGAGTTATGCGGCCGCAAGACCAGGCATTGGTTCACTGGCTTCCCATTCTGGGCCCCTTCTTCCTTGACTTTTGGTCCTATAGAGTCTGGAGATTTCAAAACCACATTTCACAGGTTTTCTTGCCACTGAGATGACTCAGACCACTGAGCTTCTCTCAGACAGGCACATGAACCAACAACCTCCTGGTAAAGAGCAGGAGGTGGACGCCGCACGTGGCTGCCTCTCCTTGCAGGCATGAGGGTGAAGGGGCCTTCAGTGGAAGCAGTGGGGATGTGGCTCTTAGTCCCAGCCAGGCAGTCACCACAGCAGCGTGTGTTTCCATGACAGCACTGGATACTGGCATTTCTCTCGTCTCTGTTGGTTCTAGCTGAGTAGTATTCAAGCCATGTTTTCAGCTGTTTAGATTTCCTGACCTATCTAATATTTGTATTCATTCATTCCACAAATATTTGCAATGTACCTACCATGTTCTTGGCAGGTTTGAGGAGCCTGAAATACATCAGTGGATACAATAGATGAAGATCCTTTGCCTTCAGGGGCTTGTATTACAGCCAGTGAAGACAAATGTAAATATGTAATGTAATGAATGCATGCAATGGTACGGGAGACGCTGGTAAGCGCTCTGGAAAAACAAAAAGTAGAGTCGGACAGGAGGGGTCAAGTGTGGCAGAGGAGGTGGCGGGGCTGCGATTTTAAGTAGGGTCCTTGGGTTATCTTCCCAGCACCATGAAATTGAAAGACTTGCAGGAGCGGGAGTTCCCACATTGATGTCCCAGGGGTAGGTGAGAGGAGAGCCGTGGGTGCAGCCCCGCAGGCCAGGTGCCCTGGGTCTGACCAGGAGAAAAACCAGGGTGAACCTTGCTGCGAGGCCGCTGCCCTCTTTACCCAGACAACACCGTTTTCCTGACTCTGTCCTAACATTGGCCCAGCCTTCATTGTGTCCTCTTCAGAAGCCTCCCCTCCACAGCTAACCTCCCACACTTAGCCATCCTCATCAGGCTGTGCTGGACCCTTGAAATACTCTGCAGTGGACTGCTTTGTTCGTGCAAGGCAGTGGGTGTGGTTGGGCAGTGGACGGTCTTATTCACCTTTTCGCCTTCAGCTTCTACCGGGAATATATTCGGCTTTCAGAAATGATCATGAAGAAACAAGTGAGCGGATCGGTGAATAAATTATCATCTCTATTTTCCTCCTCTAGGTCAATTAGGATTTATGGCCTGTGGTGTGTATACGGCAGGTAAACTTGTTCTTCTACTTAGAAGTTGCTAAGTATCTACGTTGCTCTTTGTTTAGTATTGCAAAAGCGTAAGTTCCCGTAAATAATAAAATAAACAGGACTTAAATGGTTTGAGCTGGCGGCCACACATAATGAGCTGGACCTTTCTTGGGCTTCAGCCGCTCCCTGAGAGCCCGTTAAGGGGTTGAGATGGGCTTGCACACTGCCAGGGTGGCCCATTAGTGACTTACTGCCTCTGTACCTATGCCCTGTTAATGTCTCCTTGGGCCCCAAAGAGACTCATATAGCATTAAAATACAGTTCAATGCATACTCAACTTCTTCTGGGTTTTCACTTCAGAGATTCGGGTCAAGAAAGCTGTAGCAAAAACCTTCATATATCAAAATAAAGAAATACATGTACATAAGTAATTTTGTGCCACTTACATATTAAGGTTGCTATGTGTGTGTGTGGACACAGGAACAATTCTGAAGAAGCCAGGAGAACGCTGTAGTGATGACAAGGGCTCATCCCGAATACAAGGCACTCCCACTCTGGAGGAATCGCTGGGCTTTCCAAACTTAGCAACCAAGTTTACCAGGCTCGGTAGGACAGGACAGTTCACTATGCACTGATGCCTGTTATTTGGGGGAAGATTTAGTGATAACTGGAAGAATTCAAGCTCAGGGTCTCAAATATATATGTACACAATGCTCACACTCACATAACTGAAAACTGTCTCCACATTCACACCAAATGCCCTCCTGATTGGTTTCGCACGCATCAGCATTGGTGTAGACTTAATCAATGATTAGGCCTATTCATAGAAAATAGGGACTTGGACTTGTTATTTTAAAAACCTTTAAAAGGAAGAAGAGTCAGGTGCGGTGGTTCACCTCTGTAATCCTAGCACTTTGGGAGGCAGAGGTGGGCGGATCACCTGAGACCAGCCTGGCCAACAGGGCGAAACCCCAGCTTTTCTAAAAATACAAAAATTAGCCTGGTATGGTGGCAGGCACTTGTAATCCCAGCTGCTTAGGAGTCTGAGGCAGGGGACTCGCTTGAACCCAGGAGGCAGAGGCTGCCGTGACCCAAGATTGTGCCACCGCACTCCAGCCTGGGTGACAGAGCAAGACTCAGTCTCAAATACATAAATAAATAAACAAAAGGAAAAAAATATTAGATTTTTCCATGTACTAGGGTTAATTTGGGGATTATGTGTTACATTAACATACCTTACAATAATTACATGCATTACATTATATTTTTGTCTAAGCAGTCTTATGAGAATATGTTTCACATGTCTATGTGTCCTGGTAGGTTAAATTCCTCTTTCTTGCTCTTCTATTTAAAATTCACAGATTCACTTGGCTATTCTCACTTATGTTCAAGGTATATTTTTAAATTAATTTATAAAGATTCCAAAGGAAATTCACTTAGATCTTGTTTAAAATTACATATGACATAATATAGAAGAAAATTATACCTTTATTGATATGGTTTGACTGTGTCCCCACCCAGATCTCATCTTGAATTCCCCCATGTTGTGGGAGGGACCTGCTGGGAGGTAATTGAATCATGGGGGCAAGTCTTTCCCATGCTGTCCTCATGATACTGATTAAGTCTCATGAGATCTGACAGTTTTATAAAGAGGAGTTTCCCTGTATAATCTCTCTCTCTCTTTGCCTGCTGACATCCATGTAAGACCTGACTTGCTCCCCCTTGCCGTCCTCCATGATTGTCAGGCTTCCCAGCCACATGGAACTGTAAGTGCATTAAACCTCCTTCTTTTGTAAATTGCCCAGTCTTGGGTATGTCTTTATCAGCAGCATGAAAACAGACTAATACATTTATAATATTGAATTTCCATCCAGAAATTTATCTCTCATTTACTCAATTAAAAATCCCCTGTCAATTTTGAATGTCCTTTACCTAGTTCCCTTCTCTCTCTTGTTGAATTGTACATGCTGATAGGAAAGCTATCAGCCCAGAGGGAAAAGCAAGTGTTTTGTGTTCTGTATCATCACTACTTTTGGCAATATGATTGCTCAATGTAGATTATTTTCCCAAATGTCAGAACGGTGATTTATAAAGAAATATTCTATGTATGTGGTGCCACCTCATTATCCGGCAGACGTCGTAGCAGAAAGTCCTTTTAAATTTCACAGGCTAGGTATTATCACAATACAATCAATAAAAACAGCATGATAATTACCAGATGAGATGACTACAGAGTAAAAATGTTATCTGAAACTAAAATTCAATAATATAAAGAACAAAGATTTTCTAGGGCCATTTTGTATCTTATCATCCTTAAGAATGAACAAGTACAGAAAAGTGGCAACAGAGAGTCATGCTTTCTAGAAAATAAAATGCAGAGAAGGAACTGCTGCCCTTGCAAAAAATGGCTTAATTCCTTCAACTTTTCATGCGTTGAAGAATCATTGCATTTCTTCCCTCATTTTGCACCCAAATTAAACGTGGAGATAAGCCCTTTAGGAGAAATGACCCTCTAGAAATGAACTTGATATTTCCAGTAGAAATATGTGATTTTATTTTTTTCGTATTTTAAATTACAGGGAATTTTAATTGTCAACATTTTAGAAGCTCCAGTCTCACAGTCATCACTAGATATACTAACACCAGCCAATGACATGCCAAGTGCTTCACTAAATCTGACCCTCCCTGCTTTTCACGGAAATGCACACTTAGAATTACAGGTTTGTATTTGTGGTTTCTGGCTTTTTTTTTTTAACTACTTTTTTTTTACTAGAAATATCATTTTTTTTCCTAGACTGTACTACTAAAAAGTTCAGATAATCTATAAAACATTCAGCTTATTTTTTTTTTTTTTTTTTTTTTTTTTTTGAGAGCGGTTCTTGCTCTATAGCCCAGACTGGAGTGCAGTGGTGCAATCTCAGCTCACTGCAACCTCTGCCTCCAAGGTTCAAGTGATCCTCCTGCCTCAGCCTCCCAAGTAGCTAGGATTACACCCAACTAAGTTTTGTATTTTTAGTAGAGACAAGGTTTCACCATGTTGGCCAGGATGGTCTCGAACTCCTGTTCTCAGGTGATCCACTGGCCTTGGCCTCCCAGAGTGCTGGGATTACAGGCGCAAGCCACCACTCCCAGTCAATTTTATGTTCTATGAGGTGTAAAATTATTCATCATTGTTCGGTTTCACACACAAAGCATCCCAGCCAACAGTGTGAGGATTTTATGGCCCAGTTAAGAATGTTAAGAATTGGATGATACAGATTCTAAAGATAATTCATTTCACTCTAATACGTATTTGTCAAAGAAGCTTTGACATCACTACATTTTTTTACATCTAGCTTAGGAAAGAGAAATCGCACATATCAGCTAGCCTCATCTATTCTCTACTCACAGAACTTGACAGTGGACCAGAGAGAGAGAGAGAATAAGAATGGGGCAACCACAATAACAAATCATCTTTAACAAACATTTACCAAATTATCCATCTCTGTTTAAAAATTAGAATAGCTGAGATATAGTGAAGGCTTGCAATGTGTCAGATACGAAGCCCATTGGCTGGATGATCTCATTCAATTCTCACAGCAACTTTACGAGCTAGGTGCTATTAGTGTAAGAATTTTTCAGATGAGAACACAGGTCTTGCAGAGGACAGCTGGGAAGCAGAGCCGATTACAGGGCTGTTGTTGCAGAGCCAGCATCTGTACCTGGCTACAACACTCAGCCACACTCCAGCCCATAGTCGTAAGTTTTAAAAGCACCTCCAAAATCCTTTGCCACTCAGTCCATCATGAGGTGAAGATTTGTCCCCTCACGTTGATGGTCATACACACGGGGCGTACAGAAGAAGTGACTCGGAGCCTGTTGCCTTGGGAAATAGAGCTTTTCACCTCCTATTTCTAGAGGCACTTGCTGTTGAGATCCAGCCTCCATTCTGGGAGCCAGCTCGGGCTGCCTGCCTGTATCTGAGCCATCTTGGAAGTGAACCCCTTCGAACTCAGCACCCCTGCTTGTGCCACGGAGCACACACAAGCTGCCATTTCTAGCCCTGACCCAATGGCAGATTCCCGAGCAGATCAAATGAGTGGTGACTTCCAGCCACTAAGTTACCATCACAGTTAACTGATACACAACTGTTAGACCGTCTCCTAAAGCTGCATTTAAAATAAAACTTTAAGCTAGTAGTGCTATAGAAATAACTGTTGACACACCCATGTTTTAGAACCAACGTCACTAGGCCATCTTATTTGCTATTCTTTTTTTCTTCTGAAAACTTCATTAATAAGAAACCACGGAACTCACTGCTTCTCCCCTTGTCAAGACATCTCTTGCAGGAACTCAACCCAATGTACAGTAATGCTCTTTCACTAAACTAGGATGATGGGGGTTTCAGGTCTTGGGGATGTTGCCTTGCTGTTCCTGGGATATTTCTGATGCAGCCACGGATGCACAGGGTGCCCGGAATTCACAATCACAGTGAGACTGCAGGAGCTTTGCCACAGTGGCATGGAGGTAACACCGGGCCACACACTGACCCTGGGCCCATGACCCCTGTGAACAGCCTGCCCCCACCGCAGGACGCAACAGTCTGTCCCAGGCTAGAGATGCCAGTGATGCCCCAAAGCGCCTTGGTAGGAGGGACTGTGGACACAACCTGCCCATCCAGCAACTGTGCAGACTGTTGTTCCATGCGTCTGCCTGCCCCCTGCTCACCCTGCCTCTTTGAACACCTGTTGCCACCTTGGCCTCTCAAAGGTGTGCCTCTCTGCAGTCTTCATTCCAGAGTTACATGAGTCTCTCCGGGCTGTCTGTCCTGTCAAACCCCCCGTCCCCCCACCCTGGGCACCTCCACTTGTCTGATGACCTGCTCTGACTCTTCTAATCATGTTTTTGGCTTTAACGCTTCTTTGAGCACCACATCTATAAGACCATAAGACCAAACTCCAAGACCAAACTCAAATGCTGTGAGGAGGCAGCTGGGGAACATCTGTAGGAAAAATTAAAAAAATTATAAACAAACTACCCAAGCCCCTCATCTCCCCGCTGTCTGATACATCGGTATCAGACTACATTGGGTAGTTTGTTTATAATCAGAACTATTCAAGTTTATTATAACGCCATCTAATAAAGCAAGTCTGGAGAAACTGATTTGGTGCAAAGAGCCTCATTTTGACCCGTTCATAGTTCCTGAAACTTTGGCTTAAATCCATCCCTGGGACTAACAAGAGTGGCACCCCAGTTTGGAAGTCATTACGATGAGGAGAGATGGGGCTCTAACCTACAAAATCACCCACTCCATGTGGGCACAAACCAGAGGAATCTTTCACGCCTCGACCTACCTGATGGCAGAAGCATCTTTAAAATAAATGACTTAATTCATAATAATGCTGGCACGCTAACGTGGAAATTATGATTAAAATCATTCAAAGAACCAAGCAATCACCAGGAAATCACACACAGGCATGTAGATGTCTATACCTTGGGGTTATGTCACCAGCCTTTTACAAACATCTCTCTCTCTCCAACACACACACACACACACACACACACACACACGCACACACCTTGCTAGAGTCTGTGCCTTTTCCAAGTTGCCCCAAGAGAACAACGGGACTCAAGCTCTTGACTGATTTGGGGTGAACCAAGGAGAGAAGAAGCCTGCTTCATTAGCTAAAACCAAAAGAATGGAGGGTACTAGTTATACAATCAGCTCAGAAAATACCTCTGCCATCCTTCCATCAGTGGTGTTTATTTTACCTGATTATTTTAGTTTGTTACTATGGTCTGGATGGACCATAAACAACACAGTTATTTCTCATGGTTCTGGGGGAACCAAACTGCTGGGAAGTCCAAACTCGAGGCGCTGGCAAACTTGGCGTCTGGTGAGAGTTTGGCCCCCCAGTTCATAGAATGCCTGCTCACTGTGTCCCCACAAGGCAGAAGGGGTGAGGCAGCCATCTGGGGCCTTATGATATGGGCACTAATCCCCACTGGGGGCTCCATTCCCATGATCGAATCACCTCTTAAATGGGGATTAAGATTTCAGCATGTGAATTTGGAGGGGAATGGGGCCCACACACTGCCTGTTGCACTGATTTTATTCATTTAAAAATGTTGAAAGAGGATTAAAAATAAGAATAAAAAAACTCTTAACTTAGAACATGCTATTTGCCAATGAGATTTTCTTTTTGTTTTATTTTTAAAGATCAACACTAACTTACTTTCCCAAGCTTACTTTGAAAGTTGACTTAACAGAAATAATAAGAGGCTTAAAATGTACAATTTCCTTTACCTAGAAATTCCATAAACAATCTAAAAGGCAAACAGAAAATTTGAGGGAAGTTTCCAACATACATGATAGGAAAAAGTTAATATTCTCAGACTATAAATGACTGACGTTATTTGAAAAGGCACACACTTCGATAGCATAATGGGCAAAGAATATAAGCAAGTAATGTAGGAAAAAAAACCATATGGTCATAAAAAAAGAAAAAAATATATATATGAAATTATTTAGCCTCAATAGCATTCAAAGAACTGTAACATACCAGACCTATTTTCACCCATCAAAAGTCAAATATTAAAAATAAATTATATTATCCAATGTTGTCCCACATATGAGGAAGTAAACAGCCTCCTAAACTATTGGTGGAAAACAAATTCATATAACCTTTGTGTAAACTAATTTGCTTATTCCTATTAAAAACGTTTAAAATAAGTACATTCTTTGGTCCAATAAGTTTACTTGGAAAGATTTATTATAATAAAGTAATTATAGATATCCTCAAAGATTTAACTTAAATATGGTCATTGTTTATATCTGATCAAATATTTGTACAATCTGATGACCAGAATAATACACAGTATAACCCCATTTTTGTGGAAACAAATATTTATATGTACAGTTGACCCTTGAGCAACACGGGTTTGAACTACTCTAGTCCACTCATGTGTGGATTTTCCAGTGAATATATTGAAAAATTTTTTAGAGATTGTAACAATTTTAAAAACCTTGCAGATGAATTGCTTAGCCTAGAAATCCTGAAAAAATTAAGAAAAAAGTATGCCATGAATACATAAAATACATGTAGATACTAGTCTTACTTATATGTTAGTCAGCTGTTTGTGTTATCAATAAGGCTTCATGTCAGGAGTCACCTATCAGTATTTTGGGGGAGTCAAAAGTCATATGTGAATTGTATTAGTCCATTTTCACCCTGCTGATAAATACATACTTGAGACTGGGAAGAAAAAGAGGTTTAATTGAACTTACAGTTTCACGTGGCTGGGGAGGCCTCAGAATCACAGTGGGAGGTGAAAGGCACTTCTTACATGGCAGTGGCAAGAGAAAATGAGAGAGAAGCAAAAGCAGAAACCCCCAATAAACCCATCAGATCTCGTGACACTTATTCACTACCATGAGGACAGTATGGGGGAAACCACCCCAATGATTTAAATTATCTCCCACTGGGTCCCTCCCACAACACATGGGAAGTGTGGGAATATAATTCAAAATGAGATTTCAGTGGGGACACAGCCAAACCATATCATGAATTTTTAACTGTACAAGTGGTCAGTGCCTATAACCCTTGCATTGTTCAAGGGTCAACTATGTATAAAATATAGTTTAAAAAATACATAAAAGTATATGCAACAAAGTGGTTATTCTGGAGTGGTGGAATTTTATATTATTTTAATTTTTTCTGTGTTAATCTATGTGGGCTATTTTTCCTTTAATAATCATGTGCTATGCCCTTAGATATTTTATGATGTGACAAAAGATAGTTATTCCTTTATTACTAAAAGTAAATGCTTTTAGAATAACTAAGTAAAAGTAATATAATTATTTGGTATAGATTTTTAATAAAATGATGCTGCTAAAGAATAAAAATTCTTACATATGCAAGGAAGAATCAGAATGTGTATGAACAAAAAAGCAATAGTCTTCATGTGTGATTATGAGTTGTGAGATGTTTATTTTCTTCTTGTTCTCATCCACACTGTCTAATTTCTCTATAAGAATGTTGATTACTTTCTAAGAAAACATATTTTAATTGGCACCTTGGGGTTGTGGTGAAACAGGCATCCTGATGCCAGTATAATTGGCTACAGCCTTTCTTAAAAACAATTTTCAAATTCCTTTCACTATTCTTAAAAGATGACAGTGTTTTACATAGTGATTCCATTCCTGTTGATCTATCTTAAGGATATAACAAGAATATTGACTCAAGATGGTTGTTTTTCTAGAATTCCCTTAAATCGAAAAAAAATTTAAAAAGAATAAATAAATAAAAGTATATCGATATAATGAACGATTGTGCAATCATTAGAATTTCTAAGTGTTTTTTAAATAGTAACTTGTTATTGAACATTTAGTTTGAGCCATACGTTACATCAAACGTTCCACCATGCATGAGTTCATTTGATTCTCTCCACAAACCTGTGAATTAATATTGTGACAATTATTATTCACATGGAAAAACTGAGGATCAGAGAAAATTATGAGACTCTTAAGTGACAAGATGTCTAAATAGAGTACTATTTGGATCCATCCCCTCTGGATTTTACTACTACTATCTGGAAATGATAAAGTAAAATCAGACACTACCAGTGATTTAATGCTAAGAGGAAAAAAGTCATCACCTAAATTGTATCCTGTTATAATAGACATATAGGCATAGGAAGAAATACAACAAAATATTCATAGACACCATCTGGGCATGGCAAGTTTTCAAATCATTTTTTTAAAATTTTGTTCCTTTCTGTGTTTCTCAAATGTACTACAATGCACATGTATTATAAGAAGAAAAAAATAGGCTGGGTGCGGTGGCTCATGCCTGTAATCCCAGCACTTTGGGAGGCTGAGATGGACAGATCACGAGGTCGGGAGATCGAGACCATCCTGGCTAACATGGTGAACTCCTGTCTCTACTAAAAATACAAAAAATTAGCCGGACGTGGTGGTGGGTGCCTGTAGTCCCAGCTACTCGGGAGGCTGAGGCAGGAGAATGGCGTGAATCCCGGAGGCAGAGCTTGCAGTGAGCCAAGATCACGCCACTGCACTCCAGGCTGGACGACATAGCGAGACTCTGTCTCAGAAAAAAAAAGAAAAAAATAATGTAGCTCTAAGTAACCAAAAAAAAAATACATTTTCAAATGGGGGTTATTCTCATGTTTGACATGTTTCATATAAACACTAACAGTGCTAGAATAATGGGTAACTTGACTTTATACACACTCTGCTTTATCATAATTCTGCAGAAAATGATAGGAAATATATCACTTGACTTAGAGTATGAGGGTCAATATCTTTTGTAATTAGGTATTTGACACATGCTTTCGTGTAAGAGCTCCTCCCTTTGTAAATATGGACACGCTACTATCAATGATAAAATAAATAGCAAAGTTTACTTGTCATCCACAGGGGCAGGATGTTGAGATAAGATTTTCGTTTCACCCTTTACTCACTATATGGTACAAGAAGGACCCCAGTCGAGCAGGAAGTTCAGGTAACATTACTCAGCATTACTCAAAGTCTCTTCTGAGCGTTTCTTTCTCGCTTGCTGTCTTACACCCTTCAGATATTATCTTTTACAAAATTTCAAACGCTAATAAAATGATACACGTTAGTAAAAGAGAAAAATCCATTATGTAACCCTTCAGAATAGGTTAAAGGGAGCAGAGTCTATTGAAGCTGAATCATCCCTATGTGTAGGTCCCCACAGACAAGAGTGACTTATCGGCTGAACCAGGAAACCTCATCTTCAGTACACATGAGATACCAGTAGCTGTTTCGCAGGTTGGTCATAAAGTGAGGCATTTAGGTAAAGATTCGCATTCTGACTTTATCACTCACTAATTAGAGAATTGCAGGCAAGTTACTCAAGCCCTTAATACTTCTGTTTTCTCAGTATTATGAATGCAGGGTAATGTCTATTACATAGGACAGTTGTGAAATTTGGGTAAGAGAGTGTGTGTTAAATCCAGAGTCTGACACATAGTAAGTGTTCGACTCAGCCAGCAAATGCATTTACTAAGTGCCAAGTCACCCACTGAAATCAAACATGTCCCTGGTGCCACAGACACAGCCGTAAGAATGCAGCCAAAACCCTGTCCTCTGCCAGCTCACATTTTAGTGGTCCTTGTTTTACAGGCCTTGCTTTTTTACCAGTCAGCGGACATAGTGGTTTTTACTATAATAAAATCTAGATTACACATATTTATTGGATAATTTTTAAATCTTCAGAAAAAGATTCACAAAAGAATATTTTATATTGCAATGTATATTTTTACTTGATTGGTAAAACTAAGATCTTTAATCAACTTTTCAGAAAGACTTTTTTGATAGTTAATTTTATGTCAACTTGACTGGGCAAAGGGATGCCCAGATAGCTGGTAAAAGTCCATTCCCAGGTGTGTCTGTGAGGGTGTTTTTGGAAGAGATTTGCATTTTAGTTGAATTGATGGGATTGATTTTTGAATTGGTGAATGGATGTAAAGAAGATCCACCCTTGCCAATGTGCGTGGGCGTGATCCAGTCCTTTTGTAATCTCCCAGTGGATTCACCTTGCTCGCTGCATACACAGAACAGATTTATCAAGACAGGGGAATTGCAATGGAGAAAGAGTAGTTCACACAGAGCCTGTGTGGGAGACTGGAGTTTTATTATTACTCAAATTAGTCTCCCTGAACATTTGGAGTTCAGAGTTTTTGAAGATAATTTGGTGGGTGGGGAGGGGCAGTGAGTCGGGGAGTGCTGATTGGTTGGGCTGGAGATGAAATCATGGCACGTCACTGTCTTCTTGGGCTGAGTTAGCTCCTGAGTGGGGGTCACAAGATCGGATGGGCCAGTTTATCCATCTGTATGGGGCCAGCTGTTTCATCAGGTGCAGGGTCTACAAACCATCTCAAGCACGGATTCCAGAAGCAGTTTAAGGAGGGTCAGAATCTTGTAGCCTCCAGCTGCATGACTCCTAAATCATAATTTCTAATCTTATGGCTAATGTTAGTAGCCTAGTCCCCAGGCAAGAAGGAGGTTTGTTTTGGGAAAGGGCTGCTATCGTCTTTGTTTTAAACTATAAACTATGAACTAAGTTTCTCCGAAAGTTAGTTCAGCCTATGCCAAGAATGAACAAGGACAGCTTGGAGGTTAGCGGCAAGATGGAATTGGTTAAGCTGGATCTTTTTCACTGTCTCAGTCATAATTTTGCAAAGGCGGTTTCACTTTCAGAGCCCAAACAGTATTTAAAAAGTAGTGGAAGGGTGAACTTTCTCTCTGTGTTGTAGCCAGGACATCCATCTTCTCCTGCCCTCACACGGTGGGAGCTTCTGGTTCTTAGGTCTTCGAATTTGAACTTGGGACTTGGGACTGAGTCACAACACCAGCGTTCCTGAAGCTTGCAGACAACAGATTGTGAGACTTCTAGGTCTTCATCATCTCATCAGCCAGTTCTGTCAATCTCTCTCTCCCTCTCTCTCTATATATATATGTATATATACACACACGCACATATATACACACATATACATGTGTGTGTTCATGTATGCATGTGTGTGTATAGTAACACTTTTGTGACTCCATTTAGCCTTGATTATGTAACAGTCACCAGCAAGTATTTAAATACAATTCTTTTTTAATTTGAATTGTTTGGTATTTTGTGTGCCTTTTGGTTTAAAGGCTCATATTCTTTAGCTTTAAACAATATTCTTGTTTCACTTCTTTTATAATTTCTATTTTTCCAAGTTTACTTTGCTGTAACTCCTGTTATTTTTTTTTTTTGTCTTCAAGGTACACATATACACTTTTTGTCATATATATGCATGTGTGTGTGTATCCTTGATGACAAGAAATATATATATATATATGGACCTTGAAGACAGGAACTATACACACACACACACATGCACACACGCACACACACATGCATGCACAGCATATATATCTATATGTGTATATGTGTGTGTGTGTGTATATGTGTGTGTGTGTGTTAGTGTGTGTGTGTCATTGAAGAAAAGAAATATATATATGGACCTTGAAGACAAGAACTATACACACACACACGCACACGCACATGCACGCACATTTTATGTATTTGCCTCTATACATTCATATAGAGTATATATATGTATATGTGTATATATACGTGTGTGTGTATATATGTGTGTGTTTATATGTGTGTGTGTGTGCCCTTGAAGACAAACAATGCAGCTGTTGTTTACATCTCCTGTACCTATCACAATGCATGGGATATGATATGCTTTCAATAAAGCTTGCTGAACAAATGCATGAACGAATGAATGGGTTAGCAAAAATATTTTAACCTGCCTAAAAGAAACCATGAAATTTATAACTTTTTAAAACAAGACTGTCATATATGTATCAACAGATGAATGAAAATTTGTTCGAGAAAAAGAAAAAGCCCAGAATGAGAATATTATGTTTTCTTTATCCAAACTAACTCCTGTAGATGTGAAACTTGGAGAGAAAATAAACAGGATCGTTTGCTTAGGATTTCTCTTCTAAGAGCTCTAAATATCGGAAACAGAATGAATAGCAATATTGCATCTAAATCTGTCGGTTAAATTAAAAATGTATAAAATAACAAATATCTTCCTTAGTGTAGGCCCATTAAAAAATAGATTTACTAAACGAAAGAAGTAGTGTTTCAAAATAACTTTTGTCACTAATTTGAAGGTTTTGCTTTATTGCATTTTTTGTTCAATGCTGCTAAAGCAATTTTTATCATTTTTTCAGTGATTCTTTCTCAATTTTGAACACTTTTGTTACTCCGTTTAACCTTGATTACATACCATTCCCAAGCAAGTGTTTAAATTCAATTCTTTTTTTAATTTGAATGTTTGGCAGTTTGTGAGCCTTTTGGTTTAAAGGTTCATATTCTTTAGCTTTGAACAATATTCTTGATTTATTTCTTTTATAATTTCTGTTTTTCCAAGTTTCTTTTGCTGTAACTCCTGTTGTGTGTGTGTGTGTGTGTTTAATTATTATTAAGCTTCCCTGAAATCATTATCTATATATTTTACTTTTCCCTATTATTTTCTGTATCTTTGTATTTTTCTCAATTAACTACTAGAATAATGTAAGTATTTGACATTTTGAAATCTCACCATCGATATCAGAGTCACAATTTATGAGGAAAGAAAGAAGGTTAAAACAAAGACAGCGTCTAGCATAATCTCTTTATCAATAGTGCTGATTGGATTAACTATGTACTAAGTAGAGCAATAAAGTAGCTGCAATGAACAGCGAGGAAGGACAAGCATCCCATTCAAGGAGCATCAGGAAACCTTTATGTGGCCCTCACCAGTTCTGTGCCCCACGTTGCTGATAGATGATCAACATGACTTTGTCCTTGACCTTGAGGACTGAAAGCTTAATATTTCCTTTTCCTACCATCCTTTGCCATATTAAAACAATTCCAAACTGGTTGCAGTGGTGCATACCTGTAATTCCAGCTACTCAGAAGGTTGAGGTGGGAGGATCCCTTGAGCACAGGAGTTCAAGGCTACAATGAGCTCCAGTGGTACCACTGCACTCAGGCCAGGACAACAGAGCAAACTCTATCTCTAAAGTAAACAAGGACCCATGCGGTGACTCACACCTGCAATCCCAGCACTTTGGGAGGCCAAGGCAGATGGATCACCTGACGTCAGGCGTTTGAGACCACCCTGGCCAACAGGGTGAAACTCCATCTCTACTAAAAATTCAAAAATTAGCCAGGAGTGGAGGCACACACCTGTGATCCCAGCTACTCGGAAGGCTGAGGCAGGAGAATTGGTGGAACCCGGGAGGCGGAGGTTGCAGTGAGCCAAGATGGCACCATTGCACTCCAGCCTGGGCAACAGAGTGAGACTCGGCCTCAAAAAAATAAAAAAAATAAAGCAAACAAATACATAACTAAAAATTTAAAAATAAAACAATCTCAGGCTTTGAATAAAGCTTCTCATTATATTATGATATAAAAATAATCAATTTTACTCCTAAAAGTCTTACAATCACTACCCCTCTTTATTTTCCGTTGGACCATACCAGGCAGTCAGAACATTCTCGCGCTCTCTAATCCACAAAAACACACGTGCATTCGATATTCACATGTCCAAAAGCTATCTCCACCCATTATTCAGTTTATATGAAGTCACTATTCTATTTCCAATAGTCATCCATCCACTCATTCGAACCAAGGTTCTCAGTTAACTGTAATTCCATGAGCTGCAAAGTTCTTCACCTTTGAAGATGTCCCATTGTTTTCTAGAATTCCTCCTTCCTCCTAACAGTCTTGTCACCATATGCATCTTGCTCCAGCTGCCTTCTGGAACAGGTGATGGGATGAGACAGAAAGAAGAATCCCTCCTCCCATCTCTCAGAAGTGTGACTTCTGCCAATCACCATGAAATAGCAGGAACACTGGGCTGAAAACAAGCACTGAAGGAACCAAAGAGTAAATAAATATCAGCATAGAGGCAGACCTTGATATCCAACTCATCAAAGTGTGCTGCACCTTCCTAAAAAACAGTCCCTTGCTTGAAAGAACATTAAAATTAGAGACGAGCCTATGACGCTCTGCAATACCACAGCTGCTCCCAGCAGGGTGCCACAGTACAAAAGGTCTCAGGAAATTGTCACAAGTGAAGGAAACACAAATGTAAAATTGATGAGGAAATTGATGAGCTGCCTTAAAATCGTAATGGCAATTGGAAGTATTCCAGATGGCATCAACGTGGAAATGATCAAGAGAATGAGATTACAGCCGTGTAGTAGGAGGCCAGGTCAATCTTAAAAGTTGTTGTGTACATCGATGTTTATTAATCTGAAAAGATATTCATATATTTTATGAGAAAGGTCAGGTTTCAAACAATATATAAGATAGGATTCTGATGTAAAGACATAAGGAAAAGGAGAGAGCGAACAAGAACTTGACAGGATCAGTAACTATGTGTAATGCTGGATAGTGAATTATTTTCTTCCTTCTTCTTTATTCTTTGTTCCTACAGTCTAATACTTATAGTAAATATATATTTTACAACTAGACAAAATTTTTTTTTTTTTTTTTTGAGACAGAGTCTCGCTCTGTTGCCCAGGCTGGAGTGCAGTTGGTACGATCTCAGCTCACTGCAACCTCTGCCTCCCTGGTTTGAGAGATGCTCCTGCCTCAGCCTCCTGAGTTGCTGGGAGAACAGGTACGTGCCACCACACTCAGCTGATTTTTGTATAGACTAAAACATTTTTAAATGTATAAATTTCACACCGCAGTGCAATGCAATGCAGAGAAGCACTGCAGTGCGGTGGGAACTCCGCGTGGGGGCCACATGCTTGGGTTTCACCTCCAGTTCTGCTGCCAAGACATGTAAGAAAGTCATTTAACCATTAGAGCTCATTTCTCCACCTTGAACATGAAGATGCTAAGTCCACTTGTGGCTGTAAAATCTGGATTAATTGATTTTTTAAACCTATCTATCTACCCACCCTAAACACTGTTCTTACACACATTGCCAGACTCTCCAGCAAAGCCAAAGACCTCAAACTTTTCTGCCAGATGACAGCCCTGCTGGAGGCTTCTGGTCACCCCGTACATTCTGGTGTGTCCTCTGTGGACAGAACGCCCCACAAGCCTGCACATCCCACAATCCAAGGGAGGCTGAACTAGCAGCTGTGCAACGCCACTAATTGGAAGCCTTTCAGACTTCATTGAGTTTGACTTAAAATAAATAGAGATTTGTGTGTGTCGGGGATTGGGGTGCATATCCCCATTTTGTTTAATTTGGGAAGGGACTTTTGATGGCTCTGCCAACCCATGACATTATTTGCAGTAAAAATTCACAGCTGATTCTCTCCCTTCTGGTCTATGGAATCTCCTTGGGAACCACTGATATGAATCCAGCCCCTGTCTGCAGAGGTGGAGGATCAGGGAGCGTCTGCAGGAGCATGGGACCAGGCATGGGTGCGCCTAGATGCGTGAGTAGGGGGCTTGGAGAACAGTGTCCCTGACACAGGGATGCAGGTTGTGGAGGACATCAGCCAGGGCCCCTGGAGCACCATAAAGCTGCTGGGGCTGAGGCAGGATGAAGCGGGCACAGGGAACGTTGTCTGTTTCTCAAACTGGGGGACGGTGGGATGAAAGCAGCACCCAGGAAGGCTTAGCCTGGCGCGAGCGTGTGAGCTGAATGGAATGTGGACAGCGTTGGCCCAGGACGCAGCTCAGAGGCTGTTGCAGTAATCCGGGCATGAATGAGGCTGTAATCCCCACAGAATGATGTGCTGGGTAATGTGGAGCCTGACTTCATTTCCAGTTCTATTTATGGCTCTGAATTACAGGAAAAGTTGGGGAGGGCATTGCTCCCAAAGTTCCGTTTCCTCCTCCCGTGGTCCTAGGTATCTGACCACCTGCAGCCACAGTCCCTAAGCACACTGCGCATGCCCGAAGCCCAAATACACAGATTCTGGAACTTTCTGAAGACACAGAGGATGGCTCTGTTTTTCCCGTGAAGGCACCTCATCCACGCTACACGTGTCTTTATCACTACCAGGACGCTGTCCTAACACCTCAGGTTTGATGGCTGACTCTGTTTCACTATGAACACCACAGAAGATGGCCATGCCAAAGATGGAGGGAAATGAGAATGTCTGCCAGATAGGAACACAATTTTCCTCTCAAGCTTGGTTCTTAGGAGTGACCGTCACTTTATGACATAAACTCAAATTTCTTTTACACTAAAATCAGGGGTCGTAATAAAAAGGTATTCTGTGTGACCGGGAAGCGTGGTCAACCGTAAAAACAGAACTTCAAAACAAGAGGCAGAGCCAGTCAGGGAGCAGTTCCATACAAACAACATGTACAGCAAGGGCTGAGAAAAATACGGCCTTTTCCTGGGTATTGTTTTGTGGGACTGGATCACGGTTTCAAAATTCATGTGCCTCATTAGAAGCACAATGTTCTGCACTTACACCCTAGTAAATATTTTTACAAGATAATATTTCATGATAAAGGTGTTTTGCTCACAAAACCTCTCCCTGTCAACAACTGGAGGTTGACCTCTTACTTGCCCAAAGCTGTACAAACACTGGTGGGGGATATTTGCATCTGTCACTTCTAAAACACCTTCCTTTTTAAATCTAGTATGAAAGACAGTTTCCTCAAAAAAAAAAAAAAAAAAAAAACCGAAAGCTGTTTTTTTTTTTTTTTTTTTTTTGTAATGTTCCTAAGACTGAGGGAAATCTGAGTCTTTTCCTGAAAGCAGAAGTGACTGGCTGGCATGAATTCATAGGATGTCAGTGGTGCTGACTCCCCCACCTGCACTCCTGCCCACAGTCGCGAATCTTGAAGATGAGATCGGTGAGCGCAAAGAATGATGCCAGGCAGTCCTGGAGAATGGAAGTGTTTAACCTTTTCCTCGCCATCGTGTCTGCTTTCATCTCTGCAGAACCCTCTGTGGAAGGGCTGATCTGACACACAAGCATTTCTGGGTGACGCTGAACGCTGCTTACAACTCCCTGCTGCTGTCAGGCAGAAAGTTCTCCAAACCGCATGAATTTGGGAGTCTGGACACTTCAGGCATCATCAGGGTTATGGTTTTGTCGTAATCCTGCTGAAAGTCCTTTACCATCTCCAGGCCTCCATTTATTTTCTATAAAATAAGGAGTTTGGAATGACACTGTGTTGATATTCTCCAGTTTTATGAAACATCATATTCAACAATCACCAGCAGGTCTTTTACAGAAGACCCTGCTTTCCTAGACCCTGATCAAGTAGAGCATTCAGGTTAGTGCTAAGATTTAATATGCTGCCTCCATCTGACCTCCACATTATGAAAAAATATATATAAAGGAAAGAGCAAAAGGTAGAGCAAGTAGGTTTCTGGCTTGGTGGAGTAGCTCTGAGCGCTGCCCTGTCCTTGGCTGTGTGTGTCGGGCGAAGCATCTGTGAAGGTCCCCAGTGGGGTGTGCAGAGCACAGGGGCTGCTCCTGAATGCAGCCACGTGATCCAAGGACACTGTGCATCGCCAGTGTGACCCCATGAGTAGTTTCAGAGCTTTGATAAGAACTAGGCTGGGCTCGGTGGCTCACGCCTGTCATCCCAGAACTTTGGGAGGCCAAGGTGGGTGGATCACCTGAGGTCAGGAGTTCAAGACCAGCCTGACCAATATGGTGAAACCCTGTCTCTACTAAAAATACAAACATTAGTTGGGTGTGGTGGTGAGTACCTGTAATCCCAGCTACTTAGGAGGCTGAGGCAGGAGAATCAGTTGAACCTGGGAGGTGGAGGTTGCAGTGAGCCAAGATCATGCAACTACCCTCCATCCTGGGAGACAGAGCGAGACTCCACCTCAATTAAAAAAAAAAAAAGAGAAAAACAGGAACATCAGATGTGGACGGCATTGGCGGCCTGCCTCTCTCTACACCGCAGGAATGTGGGCTGTAAAGGCGGGATGTAAATTCAAGTTCACATGCTGTGGAGAAATCAGAGGTTTCGAAAGTGTCTCCATGACTATTTTTAAAGTCACAGCTAATAATTCACTGTCTGACGCCCTGGGGCTTGCCTGGATCTAAAAATAGTTGTTCCTGAGCTGGTCGGGGAACTGGCTGAGAAGGAGGGGAAGCTGCGTGGAATACATTCTGAACCATCAGGAAACCCAAAGCAAAATCGAATCTGGCCACCTAAGATTTGATTGCTAAAAGATGGATTTGACAGCTGATCCCGCATTAATTACATTTGTGAAGACATTTGAAAGAGAGGAATGAAATGACAGTGGCCCTGACACAGTCCTTGGGGTTTAAGATGGAGTCTGACATTGTATCCATTTCCGGTCCTGCAGCAGCTTAGTGACATCAGAGACAATTGAAGCAAAGGGCCCACTTAGGGCTGCCAGCGGACCCTGCAGGCCGGCTGGGGAGCCCCTGAGAGGACCCAGGTCCAGCCACCAGGGAAGGGAACCAGCGTGGCCCCAGGGGCGCTTTAGGCTGAGGCTTCTCCCAGGATGTGGAGGCTCAGCACTTTGCACAAATCAAATTCATGCCAAAGGAAACTGAAAGCCCGCCTTTTCTTCCCCCCAGCGCACATCTCAGATTATTTGGCCTTTGTCTGGAGACTGAAAACAGTTGTGTCCAAGTATGTTTTTAATAGCTGCTATTTATTTCACAAAAAAACTGAAATTGCTTTGTGTGTCCAGGCTTGAATGTTTAAGGCATGCTTGATTAATACATGTGTGCTGAGTGCTTCCTGGGGCTCCTAGACACTGCCAAAGGTAGCTCAGTGGGGAAATTCAAGGCAATTTTCCTCTTAACTTTTGCTACTTCTGACCATTTTCCACTTAAGTTATTATGCTTCTCTATCCACTATCTGCCTATGTCTAGCTATCCATCATCTATCAATCAATCACTCTATCTTGCAATGGCGGAATTAACTGTGATGTTTTCAAGCGTATCGCTTCTCTCATATTCCTATTAACATATTGGAAATGCTCAGCTAAATAGAATAAAGTATTTAGCCTAAACATACGTGAATGTCTAACGCTTTGGGCAAGATATCGAAGGGGTGGGGGAGAAATAATATTAATGCTTTCATGGACACAGCTGGACTTCTTTCCTCCTAAACATGAGTGAGAATGCTTTCTATGCTTCTAGTTGAGATTGTAGATAAATAGAGAAATCACACTTGAACACAGGAAATGTCTTCTGTTAAGGAAGACACATTCCTATCTCTCTCACACACACACACATGCACACATGCACACGCACGTACGCACACATGGACCACCCACCCACCCGTCGGAAGTGCATCAGTGGCCTCTGTCTCCCGCCAGGATTCCCGGCTGCAGGACGCAGCCCAGCAGGAGAAGCTTTTCCCTCCATTCTTTCAAGGGTGAGTGGAGACATAGGCTGGTGTTACGTGTTTTGCTCAGTTGAGTGAGGTCCGATTCCTGGAGTTGGGTTTCCTTTAACATCTGAGGTCAGTCACATGGCCCATGCTGCAGAGCCTTCAGAGAGGAAACGCACTGGTTCCAAGCATTTCAGTTTAGTTTCATTCAAATGCAGAAACATGGAAACACAGACTGGACTCGTATGATCAAGTTATACTCAAGCAAAGAATACAATACCAAAGTGATTTCTTAAGAGTGTCCTGAAAGAGTCTCACATACACTCTAAGTTAGTTACCAAGTTCTTTATGAGATCTTTTCTAAGATTATGAACATCATATTTGACTTGTGTAAAGCATCACAGCATTGACTAAAGAAAATATGCATAAATATATATATATACACACAAAGTTGTATAATATTTAAAATATTTCTGAGTGGTATGACTTGAAAAGATATTACAGTAACTGATTATCATTGTATGGGAAGATGCTTTATAAAACAAGATTCTTCGATATAGGATATTCTCAATGGCACTATTTCTTGACTTCTATTTATCATTAATAAATTTGGTGGAAATGTTAAAATAATTTTAGAGGTTATTTAATAGGAAATATGTATGTTTCTTTCCATTATAAGAAATTATTTATCTTATAATAGGACGTTTTTCTCACCTCACCTAAAAATAACACAGAATGTCTTATTTCAGATAAATATTAGTTTTAAAAGGTTTAGTTATATGTCTTATATCCTGCTTAATTTGAGTTCTTTTTACACTTAGAATGAACACATCCCGATTCTAACAAAAACACAATAAGCACAGAGGAGACACATGGGCTAAGTTCAGGTATGAGACATTTGTGTCTTCTGTCCACAGCGTTCTCAGGAACGTGTCACTGTGGACACAGATATAGTTTTAATGGGAAAGAGGTAAAAATTTTCCCAGAAAATTGTATGTCATAAGGCATCATTCTGGAGACAAGCCCTTGAACTAAGGCTTTACATTATATAAAGACAATTTCTGGAGGTGAAGGAGAAATTACAGTAGAAGGAGGACAGGTGCTTGGAGAAGTTCCCGTTCTGCCCCAAGGGTGTTGGGGAGGCCAGGAGGAGCTCTGCTTCCTGCAGGACTGCGTGTTGTCAGCGTAGCCCCTGGTGGCCTCAGAGTGACCCCGTAGAGAGTGGAAGTCGGCATGTACACTTTGCACAGGGGCAAGCATGTCATATCCCAAGTTTAAATACACCAGTGTGCACCTTTGTGTGATGATTCTGACATCATGAATGTACCAGGTCTCATTGTGATGGGGTCTATTTCATAAAAAACATTTTGAGGACTAGAGAAAACCATTCTCTATCACCGTTTTTTTTTTTTTTTTTTTTTTTTGAGACAGAATCTGGCTCTGTCACCCAGGCTGGAGTGCAGTGGTCAAATCTCAGCTCACCACAACCTCTGCCTCCCGGGTTCAAGTGATTCTCCTGCCCCAGTCTCCCAAGTAGCTGAGATTACAGGCGTGTGCCACCATGCTCAGCCAATATTTGTATTTTTAGTACAGACGGGTTTCACCATGTTGGCCAGGTTGGTCTTGAACTCCTGAACTTAAGTGATCTGCCCTCCTCGGCCTCCCAAAGTTCTGAGATTTGCAGGTGTGAGCCACTGCTCCCGGCTCTCACTGTTGATTTATTAGGAGGATTTTTCTTCTAAATACCCCAAAGAAGCCATGTGGGACACAACCCTGGGGTGGTGGGCAAATCAAGAGTCAAACTCTGAATGTTTCCCATCCCAAGGAGAAAAAGAAAATAAATCTAATCAGAGAGAAAGTGGAAGGCTTATTACAAGAAGTCATGCCAGATTATCAGCTCCTGTTTTGGGCCAGGCCTTTGGAGGGGCAGCGTCCTGAGCCATGGGGAGCAGGTGTCAGGCTAGGGACTGGTGGAGACATCAGGAACCCTTACACAGTCCCAAGGAGGACGAAAGAAAACCCACTGAGGACTGAAAAGGTTGGTCATGCCCACTGGAGGTGAGGAGTGGGGGTACAGGAGACTGATTTCCTGCTGTTCAGCAAGGAAGTCTTGGGGTGTTTGTCACTCACATATTTTATGTTTCTAACTAAGACTCAGGACTTCAGGAATAAGATTGCCCTGAAACGTCTCCATCAGTGGCTCTCTCTCCTGGGGTTGACTTGACTTCCCACATCCCACCCAAGCAGGGCACATGTGGCAATGTCTGGAGGTAAGTTTGCTTGTCACAAGTGGCAGATATGCCCCTGGCATCTAGTGGGTAAGGGCCGGGGTGCTGTTGAACACATCGTGTGCAGAACAGTCTCCTACCACAAAGAACTGTTTCTGTCAGAATGTCAACAGAGCTGAGCCTGGGAACACATACTCTAAACTCTCTGGAAGGTGTTATGGACTGAATGTTTGTGTTCCTTCAAAATTCACGTCGAAATTCTGACCTCTTAGGTTAGGTATAAGGAGATGTCATCTTTGGGAGGTGATGAGGTCATGAGGATGGTGTCCTTAAGGATGGGATTAGGGCCCTTAGAAAAAATGACCAGAGAGAGCTCCCTCCCCCCTTTCACCGATGAGGACCCAAGGAGAAGGCGCCCTCAACGAGCCAGGAAACAGGCTCCCACCAGACACCGATTCTACCAGCATCATAATCTTGGACTTTCAGCCTCCAGAACTGTGAGAAATGAATGCTTGTTTAAGCCATGTGTATTGCTGTTATAGCAGCTCGAATGGCAAAAACACAAAGCAAAGAAATGGCTCTGACATATTAAACTAAAATGTAAATTATATAACAATATTTTACATATATAGAAAATGTTCACCAAGGCGGGCAGATCACCTGAGGTCAGGAGATCAACACCAGCCTGGCCAACATGGTGAAACTCTACCTCTACTAAAAATACAAAAATTAACCAGGTGTGGTGGTGGTTGCCTGTAATCCCAGCTACTTGGGAGGCTGAGGCAAGATAATTGCTTGAACCAGGAGGTAAAGGTTGCAGTGAGCTGAGATCGCACCACTTCACTTCAGCCCGGGTGACAGAATGCGACTCCATCTCAAAAGTAAATAAATAACAATAAAATAAAAGTTCAGATAAATACATAATAAAACGATATGAATTTATAGAACTATAATTTTTGGCTTTTAAATATGTCCTCCTCATAATGGGAGCCCACCGCTCTGGGGTCAGTCCGGTCTCGTAAAACAACATTTTCCTGGCTGTGTTGGAACTGTTTTTCTCTAGTCAGAGTGAAAAGAAAGGCAGTCCCGGCTTATAAAGCTAAACTTTGTGACTCGCAGGGAAAGAGTGCAGCCGCGTGTCAGTGGGCTAGGTTCTGCATAACCTCGGATGCCTCTCCTGGCCTCAGTTTGCTCATCGGTGACAGTGTGATAATAACAGTATCTGCTTCCGTTTCCAAGAGGATTAAATAATACAAAACACATATCTCAGTGTTTCGTGCATAATAAACCCTCAATGAGTACTTACTATCATTTTTGCAATTTTTAGCTTTGTATCTGAGTTACTACACGGAAACGAATCTAAATTCAGAACGATTCACGAAGAGAATATATTAACACAAGATCTTTTGAGTTAATTTAAAACATGAAATAATATTTCCAATGAGAGTTATTTTTCTTGCCCTTCTCCTCACCCCCCAAACTGGAAAGTGAACAAAGAGGGTATGTGTTGATAGAACCCTGTTTCAAAGAGGTTTGGGAGATAGTAGAGTTTGACCTGTCACCTTGTGGAAGAACCCACCTTACATACTAACAGCTTTTGAGTTCTTCAGGAAGGAATAGCCTGCGACCGGCTGAATCAGCACTGAGCTCCTATTTACTACGAAGTACAGTATCATTTATTTACCATGGAGTAACCTTCACACAGCATCGCCTCTTGAAAGCTTCCAAGGAGAGGAAACGTACTTAAACGTGAAGTCTTATTTTCTCAACAGTTCTCCTGATCGAGTTTAAAATTTAAAAATTATCTTGCCAAGCTTTCTGTGCCGTGATTTATGCAAGAATGATACAAGAATGAAACGGATTGTCTTGGCAGGCTGAGTCACTAGCTACGATATCAGGGAGTATCTTCCTGCTGCAGAGGAAAGGGAACACGTCATGCTCTTTGAGTCACAAACCTTCTAATCTTCACCTGTCTGAAAGGGAACCTGTTGTAACTGACTCAGCTGAGATTCACCGAGCAAGCACGCTGAGTGAGTACAGATACCTGGTTAGCAGACGAGGATGCTGGGGTGAGATTGGCAGCTGTCACTCTGAATTTTGACATGGAAGAGGGCCAATATCTGATGCAGGAAAAGTGGTCACCTCTGCGTACCAACACAATGGGCTCACTTACATAATTACACACATTTATCGTCTATCATTTAGGCCTTGAAATGTATGAATTAATCCTCCCTGTGATGGGAGCACACTGCTCTGGGGAAAGTCAGCTCTCATAAAGCAACATCTCCTTGACTGTGTTGGAGCTGTTTCCACTTATTCATTCTCTGTTATCACATTCATTGTGCTGAAAACATTCAGGTCACTGTTTTCACTTTTCCTGGGATCCTAGACAATGTCCCCATCATAGCTGCTCCGGAACAAGCAGCTGTGTGGCGATGGTGACTCATTCAACGGAAGTGACCTGTCTCTGGTGAACTCTCCTGTTTGTCTCCTGCCTGAACTGAAAGTCACAAATCAAATGATAAACATGGAGCCTCAGCCAGTATCACCCCCGATCTTCAAAGTGGTTCTGAAGGGCCTCAGATGTCTGGCTACTAAGAAGTCCTTCAAGTTTTGTTTACCTCGCTAATCCTGCCTGTCCTGTTCTTTAGATAGGCAAAGGAGAATTGCTCTAGGCTATGGCTCAGGGCCTTCATCTAAGGCTCTTGTCAACAGCTCTTTGCAGGGTCTGGAGGGCTAGGAAGAAGGAGTCCCAGGTTCCTAAATGACCACATTTCTTCCCATAGTCACAGTGTTCTGGACTCCTGAATTTTGTTTCCAACACAGCCATGTTTTGGAAAGGGGGATGTGGGTGGCAAGAGTCTCTAGGTATTCCAAAGTAAATATCAAAGAAAAACTGTAACCAGGAGTTTTTATAAAGGGACAAGCTGTACAGGTTTTCCACTGATCGGGCTGAACTGAGGTCCTGTGGGAGCATCGAGCAGAAATTCCCACCAAAGAGTAAGAAACAAACCAAACAAAAATGATGCACACACGGAAAAAAGGAATAGCATCTGCTACAATTGCTGCCTGTGCCCGGGTCATTATTTCTGTGAGTGGGACCTGAAATGGACAGTTGTCCTCAGTCAGGCCTGCAGCTGTGTATCTTAACTTTGCCTAGGGAAAGTTCTTTTCCATACAGAAGGTGAATGCATTCCTCCTCCTCCTCCTCCTCCTCTTCTTCTTCCTCTTCATCTTCTCATGCTCTTCCTCCTCCTTCTTCCTCTTCTCCTCCTCCTTCTCTTCCTCCTCCTCCTCCTTCTTCTTCTTGTCCTCCTCCTCCTGCTCCTCCTTCTTCTTTCTCTTTTCATCCTCCCCTTCTCCTTCTTCTTCTCCTCCTCCTCCTCCTCCTCCTCCTCCTCCTCCTCCTCCTCCTCCTCCTCCTCCTCCTTCTTCTTCTTCTTCTTCTTCTTCTTCTTCTTCTTCTTCTTCTTCTTCTTCTTCTTCTTCTTCTTCTTCTTCTTCTTCTTCTTCCTCTTCTTCTTCCTCTTCTTCTTCCATAAAGTTGAAGTCCCAGGTTGAGTAAATAAGGACTTTTTGTTCCTTTGAGAGGTTCCCCTAAAAAATGAAAACAGAATTCTCTAACATCTTGTGTGAACAAAAGAACACCTATTTACTAAAAAGCAAACACCACATCCAGCATGGTGCTATGCACCTCACTTCTAGGATGCAAACTCTCATAACAGTCCCAGGAGCAGCCGGGTCCCCTTTACAGGTGAGGGTCAGTGAGGTGCCTTTCTCAGGTCTCTTGGTCTAAGGAGAACAAAGCTGGTCTTGACTTCCTTAAGGCATAGCCATTTCCAACAGCAAAGCATATTGAAAAACTTTGGAGTCAAGTTGGCTTTTCACAACCCACACCCCAAGAGAATGGCAAAAGAGAAATCAGCTGCTGCATTGCTGTTCAGTTTTGCTGTTATTGAAGCTATCTGTTTTAATTATTTCAATCAATGGTGTTATTATGTGTACTCTCTGGAACTTTAAGCAAATGGAATAATGTAGAAAATTCAATAAATAAGTAAAGGGAGATGAAGAACAGAGAACACTGTGTTTTTCAGGCAAAAGAACAATAGCAGCAGTGGCATCAACAGACTCCTCTTCTCTGTGGCCTTGCTGGCTTGTGCTGCAGAGATACTGGCTCAGTTCTCTCGGCCTTGTCACCTAAGGTCAACACCAGTCTCTCTCATGTTATTTGGACTTCTCTAAGAAGCTAAAAGTCTCCCTGTGGCTGCTTAATTTCAGCCATCCCCACAGTGCTTCTGAGCAATATCATGGTCCGACAGATGTCACTTATGTGTGTGAACCACAGATCTGCACCTGGCAAACTGGTCCTTATGGAATCATGTCTTGCCAAGACAACCCCACAAACAGAAAATTCACCTGTATTCTTAAACGTGATCTTACTTAGTGATGGGTCAAGATTCCCTGGCAGTCCTAGGAGCAAAGTCCTAGAGATTCCTGCATCGTCCAATCTTATTTGCTCTTAAAACAACAAATTGGATTATTACGCGAAGGGAATACACCCAAATTATCTCTAAAAGTGTAGTTTGTCATCATTAGCAGAAAAAGGTGATTCAAAGAAACATTGTAAAAATCACCCTAAGGACATCTTCTCGGAATCTTAGAGAACAAAATGACTCACCTTTCCTGCCTTAACGGGCAACCTGTCTGGGCCTGGCTCAGAGCTCATCTTGCACCAGAACAGCCTCGCCACTGCCTCCCTCTTCCTAGGAGTCATGCCATTGCCATGTGGTTTAAATCATAGCTGATGCCTATGGGGGCCTACCGCATCCAGAACTTCTATTTATAGCGTCTCATCTAATTTTTATTAGATAAGTGCAATAATCACCGGATGAAAAGAGGCACAGATGACCCTGTCCAGGAGCAAAGTGGTGGCAGGACTGGACCCATGCCAGGTCCCAGTCAGTCCATTCCTCCCCGCATGGCCCAGCTGCTGGGCTGTGGAAGCTGCAGGCAGGGTCCCTTGCAAGCCGGTGGCCTCAGCCCCATCTCCTTACTTCTCTGCAGCTTGTTTTCTCTATATGCAAGCTGTGACTAATCTCACCTCCCTTCAGGGGATTTTCACAGGTTTCATAAGTGAAATAAGTGCCTATTTTGTTTCTTTCCCTGTGTGTACCTTGTATACCACAGATGGACACATGTGTCTAAAATACCTGTTTTGTCAGTGTTTTCCTCCAACTCAGAAACACCAAGAGCCCTCCCCAATCCCTCCATTTCTATCAGGACAAAGCTAACATGCCACCGGCAGCAAAGAGCTCAGTATCACCAGACATCATTTTGCAGATAAAGAAAGGAAATCCCTGGGTGACTGAAAATCTCCCCAAGTATGGGCCCAGGGACCTTGATGGGTCAGGTCTTACTGTATCCTGTCCCACTCTGTCCCAGCAAACTTTCTTCTCCAGTCAAAACTGGTCTCACTGTCTGAGGAACACCTGTGCTGACACTCAGGCACAGCCTATCGGGGACACCGCTCCCTGCCCTCTCCCATCCAAATCAACACACCTTCAAAGAAACAGAAGGCTCCTGCAGCCTGGCAAGGTTCCCTTTCCTCTGCCTCCTCCTTCACAGAGACTTTGGGATTGTCCTCTGATGACAGAGTCCCCTGCCTCCTGATGGAGTGATGCTGGGATGAGGGGTGGGATGGAGGATGCCTGCTCACACCTCCCAGGTCATTCACCAGGGAGCAAGGCCAGGCCATCATCCCACTGTGTTCATCTCGGCCAGGCACGATGGCTCACACCTGTAATCCCAGCACTTTGGGAGGCCAAGGCGGGCCGATCATTGGAGGTCAGGAGTTTGAGATCACTCTGGCCAACATGATGAAACCCGCTCTCTACTAAAAATACAAAAATTAGCCGAATGTGGCGGCATGTGTCTGTAATCCCAGCTACTCAGGAGGCTGAGGCAGGAGAATCACTTGAACCTGGGAGGTGGAGGCTGCAGTGAGCCAAGATCACGCCACTGCACTCCAGCCTGGGCTACAGCATGAGACTCGGTGTCAAAAACAAACAAACAAACAAACAAAAGCTTGAAACCACTGTGTTCATCTCACACCTTGCAGACAGATATGCCCAGGATGGGGCTGAATAAAAAGCTAATAGTAATAGCCACCCTCTATGGAGAGCTTCTCATGGACCACACATTCTTCTAAGGCCTTCTCTTGCATGAGGTGAAAATAATGATTAACCCATTTTACAGATGAAGAAAGAGAGACGTACGCTCTTCAGCAAATTGCCCAAGCTCATGCATGCAGTAAGTGACGGGGTTGAGATTCAAGTCCAGGCAATCTGTCAGCCATGCACATGCTATTAGGGAGGGAGGGAGAAGGGGAGGGAGGAAGAAAGAGAAAAAGGAAGGAAAACAGGAAAGGAGGAAAGAGGGAGGGAGAGAAAAGAAGCAAAAGGAAGGAAGTCAAAAAGTGAAGAAAGGAAGGAAAGAGAGAGGAAGGAAGGAAGGCAAGAGAGAAAGGAAAATGAAGGAGAACAGGAAAGGAGGAAAGAGAAGGAGGGTAGGTGGGAGAGAAATGAAGTAAAAGACAAAAGCAAAGCATGGAGAGCAGAAGGAGGGAGAGGAAGGCAGGAAAGGAAGAAAAGGAAGGACAGGAAAGAAGAGGGAGGAAAGAGTGCTGAGAAAGTTGATTTAGCAAAACAGATTTTGTCTCCACCTAGAAGGATCAGTTGTGCCCAGAGAACCTTCTCTGTCTCCTCTAACTGTGGGATAAAAGGAGATTTCCCCAAAAGCGAATCAGGGACGTGGCCCATCTCTTAAGAAGGAGGCTCTGAGAGGTGAGTCCAAGGATTTCTGTCCTGTGTGACTTTCAGGCTCTGTAGGAAACAATCCTTAGCAGAATCTGAAGGGATGGGGGCAGGACCAAGTGACTTTGAGAGCCACAAGGGAAAGTGGGAGGTCTGTGGTTTAAGGACAACAGAGTCAAAGATGAAAAGATGCCTCCTTGCAATAGTCCCCAGGTTGGTTCCTTTTGACAAGAGTTTTTAGCCCTAGATGTGACTGAGAAGTAAGGGGAGAGTCTGTGCAAACCCCACGTTTTGGATGCCCGGCTCACAGTGCTCCCGGGTCCTTCTGGAGCAGAGTGGTTTCTGAGCATCACGGTCCCACCATCTGGATAAGAGGAGGTCCCCAGACTGAGCTCCCTGGAGGCCTCTGGGTGCCCAGGGCCAGCGTCATTGGCTGACACTGCCACCTGTTCTCAAGGACAAGAACCTGGATGCAGCGCGTGGCATGAGGCAGTTTCAGGATGCCCATGTCAGGCAGAGGATGGCTCAGTGGCCTCTGGCCCAGCTAAGATTTCATGAACTTTACTCCTGGTCCCGCTCCCAAATTAGACACTGGAGATAATGGATCCCTGTAAGCATAAAAGGGGCTTTTTGTTTTCTTTTACAAATATGCCTAGACAATTCTCAGAAATACCTGAGAAACAGTATGTGTTCTCGTACCTCTCAGACCTGTTGAAGGTGAGAGGGAGATGGTTAATGAAAGGCTGTGAGAGCGCAATGCACAGTCCAGAGAGCTTTTGAGATCATCATCCCCACCTCTGAGCTCCCAGCACTTTTTTTCCAACCATTTTATGCTTAACTAAGGAATCTGTACTTAATTATTAGCAATAAGGAGAATAGTGGAGGCTAATAGTGGCCAGCATTTTGTTCTTCAAGGTGCAGAAAAACATACATTTCCTTCCTTCCTTCCTTCCTTCCTTCCTTCCTTCCTTCCTTCCTTCCTTCCTTCCTTCCTTCCTTCCTTCCTTCCTTCCTTCCTTCCTTCCTCTCTCTCTTTCTTGCTTTCTTTAGCCTGTGCAGGAGTCAGACTCCGTATTGCATTTAGAATGAAGAGAAGTTGAATTTTTAATCCCTGAGCCAAACCGATCGGGTAACTTTCAAGTTCCCCAGAATCTTCTGATTTTCACTTGGGTTCAAAACCACAGTTCCATATGCAGTTGAAGTGGCATTTTCTTCCTTTGGCAACTTCTGCATTTGGTAACAAACCTTTGGTTATGCACAGAGCTGAGGGAGAGCAACCTGATTCCTCAGGCATGTTCCACCCTTGGAGCACTCACCCCTACTTCTAAGAGAGCCCTTTAAAATGAGCTTGAGTCCTCCATCCAGAAACCATCCAACACTTCTCACATAGAAGATGGCAGGGCCTCATGCATCAGAACCCCAGCCAACCAGGACTACAAATAAATACCCAGAAGCTGGCCTCAGTGATGCACTTGGTATAGGAAATGAAAGACGGAACCAATGGTTGCAAACAAATGAGAGCAGAAGTGAAAGTCTGCAAATAAAAATTACAAGTCCTTCATCACAGCTTTCCCTCCACACAGGCAGTAAGACAACCATGCAGTTCTCTAAGAGATGGTTTTTGTTTTTTTTTTTTCCAAGAGTTCTTGAGTCATCTTGGTTTCTATCGCTCAATGTAGAATTGACTCTAAAAGCAATAAAAGAGTAAAAACACCTCATTCCTCTGCTTTGCATGTAATGGACTCACCAGGAAGATATTCCTGTACAAAATGTCCCACTTCCGGGGCTCTTCACCTGACATCACCTTAGTTTGAAGTTACTTAGCTTGGTATTCTGGCATATTTTAGAAAGCAAAAAGCACCTTAAACCTTAACATTTTGTGTCATTTCTAGGCCAAACACTTTGGGGCTTTTAAAAAATGTACACCAAGATAAAGTCATCATTGACTCTGTTGAAAGAAATGGTAGGAAAAAAAAAATTTGACAAGTGCATTAAAAATTCAAGGCTAAATGGGTTGAACAAAAGATTGGAAGCCGAGGTAATCTGTGAGAGATCCCTGCCCAGCTGGCTAAGCTTTTTATCCTTCGGTTCTTACCCCTGACTTGCTGAGCCAGCGTGGTTAGAAAACGCAGGACACACACACAAACAACGTTGAAATTCCTTGGATGTCGAACTTTTGATTCACACCCATTCTGTAAAGCATTAGGAGGTCAAAGGTGTATGCCTTTGTGCAGTTTGGAAAAGAAGGAGCTGACCATTTCCAGCCTTCAGTGCTCTCTTTCACGCTAATAATTGAGCTGGAATTCCTGAAGACTGACTCTGGGCCCTGAGGTTAGTCCTGCGAAGTAGGGGTGGGGTTTGTACCTGCAGTTTGCATAGGATCCCCCCACCGACCTGCCTGTTAGAAAGGACAGTGGCTTCAAGATCTGTTTGTTGTTCATCTGTTTTTCTCTCCATAGAGAACAAGGTGAACAAGGTATTTTCAATGAGAAGAAAGGCCTGAGCTCCCGTTTTCCTGTTACAAACACACCACGTCAAATATTTCTCGAGTCAGTATGTTTTAATAAGCGCTCTTTATTTATTGGACCTACAATACGACAGTTGAACTTGTTTGCAGACCTCGTTGATTTTGACTGGAGGTCACTGGAAAGCCAGTGGTTCCTGCCTCAGCAGAAGCTTGTGTGGCAATAGAAGTGGAGGCCGGAGAGTCCTTAGGTCAGTCTCAAATTCTCTGGGGTAAAAAACGGCTAACAGTTCCTTCACTGAATTAACTGTGGAGATAAAACATTTGTGAATATTATGTACACACATATAAAATTGCCCCTAAACAAATTATTCCGGAAATACATTATTCTAGCAAATGGTCATTCGTAGGGCGCACACAGCACGGCTGTCGTTTGGGTCTGTGCAATTCGGAAGGTCCAGCTGAATCGTGACAACAGGTGCATGAGTGGCCCCGCGCTTGTTCCTCATTATTTCCAGCAAACCCCGTCTCTGTCTACTTCCTTCCTTCCTTAACAACCTTTTCCCAACCAATTCTTTCTGCACCCCTAGAAAAATTGAATTCTGCAAATGCGAAAGGAAAGGAAATGGGTATCTGCTCAGTGCTGATTTCAGAGAATGTCCACAAAGTTTTTCTCTTTTTCACAGATACTGCACTGAAGACTCGGATGGTTTGAGCCGCTGGAGCCCCGCAAATTCAGGCACCTCCTCCACCCCAGGCCACTCTACTCCCCCGTTCTGCCTCCCACACCCATCCGGTTGTGCGGGACACTCCCCGCGTTTCTTCGGCAAGTCTCATCGGGCTCCCTCCTTGTTCGATAAAGGTGGAGGGTGTGGGGTTTTCTGTGCTTGCTCAGGAAGTTGAGTCCTGGGGAAACGTGTCAGGCTGCCATTTCCCAGGCTGGAAGATTTTCCCAGGACGAGGATGAATAGGCGATGAAAGTGCACACTCTTACCCGACGGCCCGACCCAGGTGCCAGGCTTCTGACTCAGGACCATCTGTGGGTGCCAGTGCAGGGAGGTGAGTCACTGCAGCCTTGCTCAATCCGCCTGCAGAGGTCAGCTCCTGGGCCCGAAAGTTGCTCCAGGATGAAAGCCTGCTCTCAGTGAGACTGAAATCCTGGTCATTTGCGATCTGCAGAGTCACGGACATGTAACCCAAATAAAGATCTGGACCATGGTCTGGCTCCTCGTTTGGTGATATTAGCATGTTTGAGCACTAGGGAACTTATCTTAACATGCAGCTGATAATTACTGCCCTCACAGGATTTGGGAAGGAAAAAGCAAGACAATATTTGATATGTAGAGGTGGTCAATGCGGTAGCATGACCAAGAACCAGAAACACCAGAAATGAACTATCTGGGCAGCCTGTGGAACAATGAGGTTAGCTTTCACTGCTGTTGTTTGTTTATCTGATGTTATTCAGAGTTGATTTCTTTTGTTTTAAACCATTAACCACTCAGGATCCTCCTAACATCTCCCCATCCCCTCTTCAAAACCTCTATTAGGAGCCCAGGAGCGTGGGCTCCATGCACCTTGGCATGCTTCGTAAAAACACGTTAACCCGAGAAGGGGCTCCTTGGATTTGCCCACTGGGGACAAAAAGGCACAGATGTCACTGACATCTTCAAGGTTTTTGTTTCACGAGACAAGAATGTTTGCTAAACCCACCCCACGACCACTTGCTTCTCTTTTGCTGGCTTTTTGAAATTCACTCGGGTGGCTAGTGGGTGGGTCTGTGGGGACCTTGCCATTGTACCATCACGGTGGCATTTCTTTTCGCTAACGTGAATGTGGCGAGCCCAACAATACGATGGCCCAGCAAAAAATAGAGCCTGTAATCTTATCCCGAAAGAGAAATCTCACGGCTTGGTGCCTCTGGAGGGTGAGGCAGAACGCACTACCTCAAGCCATTGTCTGGGCAGCTTCTGGGCCCAGTTCTTCACCTTTCTGAGCTGAAACTGATGACCGTCTTCAATGGTGCAGTGGGCACAGGCAGAAAGAAGCTTCCAGCACTGTTCCTGACCACTGAAAGCTAAAAATCTGCCTCTGATTATAGATTATAAAGAGAAATCCGAGATTATAAAGATAAATCAAAATTGTTGTTTGGACAAAGAGGTGTAGCAGCAGATATCCAAACCCTAATGTAGAAAAACAACTTAGCAAATGACTATTTTTTCTGTTCATGTCCCAGTACCTGAAGGAGAATTGCTGCATCTCTTCGCGGTGCCTGCCACTGCACCCAATAGTTAGCACGTGAACGTCTTGCTTGAAGTCAGCTTCTGGGTGTAAAAAGAAATTTAAACATAGAAAATTCAAGTAACACCCATTCATTTATTGAAGATCTCTAATGTTCTATGATGAAGTCAAAAATCTAGTACCTGAACAGAGGATTCTCTAGTTAGTTTGAAAGCCATGCAGAAGGATGGTTTGTACACAGCCACTATTTTTCTGGAAGCCAGGGTAGCTTATGTTTGGGATAAACATAAAATACAAGGTAAAGACTCTTTGATTTGGGAAGGGATGATGGTAGGGGAAATAAAGGTATAAACATGAAGTAACAATGGAAGTCAAAAATTCAGGTAGATAGGGTAAGAGCTGACACTGTTGCAATCGGTTCTTCATTCCCCATACATGAGTTGCCTGAGGTTTCTGAGGTCACAGAAACTGTGATGAACATGATTCAGTAGGAAGCAAGCAGAACTGGGAGCCAGAATCCTGAGTTCTCCTCTCAGCTCTAATGCTGACACTGTGATCTTGTTACATAAGATTAAATAACAATCATATTTTAGATGAGTAGGTAGAGAAAAAGTCACCATGCTGAAATTGGCCAAGGGACTGAACGGAACCTGTTGTGTAGGATCTTTTTATGATTCTAAGTTCTACAGGAGTTAGACACAATATATGAACAGTCTCAGGTCTCTGTCTTTAAGATACTAGAACTCCAGATTGAACTGGAAATTGAAGCAGAATACTCTGTTTGCTGAGTGCTGAGTTCTGCCAAGAGGTAAATTTTTCTCCAACCTCTGCAGACAGAGGTACCCTGAGCTCCTGCGATCTGGGGCAGCAGCCTCAGGGCTGTCCTGGATTTGAACGGCAAGTACAGAATTGCATCCACCGTCTCAGTAGACCTGAGCAGTAGACATCCCCATGCCCACTTTAGAAACAGGAAGATTAAAGCTCCCATGTGTTAATCAGTTCTCATGGTTAGAAACTTCTGGAGCTGGCATTTGAGAGAAGGTCTGTTGGACTCTGAAGCACATCTGTCTTCTCATTTAAGCCCTGTGCTAGGCACTTCCCCATACAGGGTGTAAGACTGGGCTTGTCGGTAACGTCCCTGTGCTTGTAGAAAGAGGACAGAAGAGGCTGCTGGCGTGGGCCACCACACAGGTAGTGGGCTAAGAAAGAACAGTCGGAATGCAAGAGATAAATTTCTCCAAATTCATAACCGGCTGATTGTGCAGGTGCAAACTTTCTGATCTGTGCACACCAAAGATCATTTCCGTATTTGCCTTGTAGCTGCCACTGTTGCTGTTATTGGCTAGGGAAAGGCGACAGTGTCTTTGAAAAACTGTACTGTTGCCCTGAAGCCACTTGATATCCAAAGTTTTCTTCATCCCTGAACCACAGCAAGCACAGACCCTCACAATGACAGCGTGTGGGCAATTCACTGTGCACTCCTGAGTGACACAAATAAGGATTGATTTGGTCATTTCTAAACAAGGAGGCCACTGCAAAATTCAGCTAATGCTTCGTAATGCCATTTTCTTTGCTGAGAGCTCCTCCTTTGCCAGCAGTACCTGTCCCTCTCTAAGAAAAGGGTTCTCAGAAGTAGGCAGATTGTAAGAGCTATGACTGATGATGAAGCAAAGATGAAAATCGTCTTCGTGACTTGCATGTGCAGCAGAGGAAACCACAAGTTATTCCCTGCGAGCCAGAAGCGGGCGGATGTGTTCATGGCCGAAGGCAGCAGTCCTCGTTTCTGCCTGTCATATTTTTCGGGTAACTTGCTGGAAGAGAGGGAGCAGGTGGCAGGGACGGCAAAGCACAGGCACCTTCTAGAAACAGTGAAGGGCTCAAGACATCCTGAGAATGCCAACAGCGTGCATGTGTCTGCTTCCCACCCACCCAAAGTCTTTCTGTTTTTGAGTCCTGTACCCCTGCAACAAGGGTAGGAGGGTAGTTTTTTAAATCATTTTCCATGTTTTACAAAGAAGAAATTACCATTATAATCTGGATCCCATGGGACTGTGACATACTTCACCCACCTTTGTGCCAGGACTGGGGCTAAGCTCCTTGCAGATACAGTTTTTAATCCTGGCAACCATCCAGCACATTTGCTATCCTCAACCCCAGTTTTACAAATGAGAAAACTGAAGCAGAGGGAGATGATGAAGCAGCCACGTCTTATTTGAACACAATTCTCACCGTTAAAGGTGCTTTTCCATGCATTTGCTCTTGAGAGCTCCACACCAACTCAGGAATTTAGGAAGATGAGAATTTCTCCTTCAGATAAGTAGTGTGTTGGCCCACATCAGAGAGCTAGGAGGGAGCTGGGGTCTGGGACCCAGGCCTTCGAGCTTCGGTGCATTTAATTTGTTGCTGAGATCTGAATGAATATTTCCTCGTGACTGATTACAAAAGCTTGATGAAATGGAAAAGAGTTACTAAAAGGAATGGTGGACATGGGACTTCAAACAAAACAACGTGCCTCTAAGTTACCCATTGGGCTAAAAGTGGAGTGAGGTCAGAGGCTCATCAGGACTGTATTGGACACGGCCCTGCCCTCCTCACTCACTACCCACAGCCCCTCCCAAGGAACCGCACTGGTGGAGGAGGAGCAGACCCAGCCTGCGCTGGGATGGGACGCAGATCACCCGAAAAGGATTCAAAGTCCCTTTTTCCATCTCCGACCCTGACTGCATCACACATTACCTCTAACTGGAAAAAGACACCATGCACTTTGCAATGTTCTGCGTTAAGACGGATACATGATGAACAGTGACAGCTTAACTGTCTGCTTGACCTTGAAGAAAAAAAAGACGACCATTCTGTTTTAATGTAGTCAAATAAACATCAAGTGGCTTGTGAGTAAAAAGCAGGGAAAGGCAGCACTTTGTGAAAAAGGAGGTTTGGGATTTGTAGACGTTTTAATGAGTCATCTGGGAAAACCCAACGTGTGTCTTGTGTGTAAAAGACTCACATCCGGAATTTCAAAGGTTTTGCATTTAGCGTAGAAGTGATGTATTGAAACACCCAATTGTTTAAAATTTAATGACAAACAAGAAACCTGCTTTAATAAGATTTCACTTTCATTTCCCTGAGTAGCTGTGTTCAGGGGCCTGTGAATCTTCTAGGAGCATTAAATGCACTTGTCGGTTTGAGGGGTATCCTTTCAATTAATATGAAGTCAAAATAAAGGACGCTCAAAGGTCCTTTCTCTCCCAGGTGGGGGTTCTTGCTGGTGTTGTACTATTGAGAACGCAATTGACAGGTGTGTGGACGTCCCTGGTCATTTTCTTCTGATGTGTAACCACATCATCTTTCCCACAGCCTTTCCATCCACCGAGAAAGGGGAGAAGGAAGAGAATGAAATGGGAAATGTGTGATTGGTCTTATGTAAACCCTTCTAGGCAAAACAGGAACCAGAAGAGGTCTAATATTTTGGATCAAATGAGTTGCTGGGTTTTACTTAGAGATCCAGCTTAGAATTAATGCCTCCATGCTGTTGGAGAAGAGAGCAAAGTAGTGACAACATCAGGCTCATTGTTCATTCATTCATTCATTCTTTGAGCATTTCTAGGGGCTGAGGAGTCAAGAGGCATTAAATTTTATCCAGTAATCCTCCCTTATCTGTGGGTTTGCCTTCAGCACTTCCAGTTGCCTGTGGTCAACTGATGTCCCAAAATAGGTGAGGTCTCAAAATAGGTGAGTACAAGAAGAAATTGAGAGAGAGAGAGAGAGAGAGAGAGAGAGAGAGAGAGACCGCATCACAGGTATGTATGTATAGGAAGAAAACATAGTATATATATAGGATTTCGTGCTGTCCATGCTTTCAGGCATCCACCGGGGGTCTTGAAACGTGTTCCCCTGGGATAAGGGGGACAACTGTATGCACAATTCCTTGTCCAAAGGACTCATCCTCCAGGGAGGAAGGGAGAAGGGTGAAGATGCTCAGAGCAGAGGTGGCCACCGGCTCTCCCAGGACATTCCATCCATTTCTGGAATGTCATTATGCTTCAGTGAGATTGTGCCGGACACTCACTACTGCTCAACGGCCACGCAGCAGAAATGAAAACAAGTGCTCTTTGTACCTTGTTCAGCTCTACCCTAAGTATTCTGTGGGAGAAACTTCAACCCTTGCCCAGAAGTGTGGACATTGCGCTGCCTCTTTCTCTCGCAGGTGTCATTCCTGAGCAGGGAAGTTGTGATCTGGGGCCAGAATGAATGGCCCTGGTGACTTCTTACTCAACTGATCCCACACCAGTCAGAAGGGACCGTGAAGGCAGTGGCGAAGGAGCCACAGATGGACATGGAATGGGCACACTGACCATCATGGTGACCACTGTGAGAAAGCAGCTACTGAGCCCAGTTCTGTATGAAGACTGTGATGTTGGGCTGAGGCCACATACACGCAGCCTTTGCTTCGAAACGACCAGGTCCTTCATCATGTGTTGTCAACAATACATAAAAGCCGAAAGGCGTCTCACACTTGGGCTCATGCTCCACAGGTAGCCAACATGCAAGAAGAGACAAAGGGGCTCCCAGCATGGTGCCTGACACCTGGAGACAACCAATACTTACTGCATGGGTGAATGAAGGAAATGCGTGCTTGGCTGCAGAATCGTCCATCGCTGACTAGCGAGGCGTTCCATTGCTCAGAGGTGAGAGAGTGAGTACGGGCTCCACTGGAAGACAGTACGACATAGATGTGGTTCGGCCACATATTTTATCAAGGTGTACCTGTGACTTCTGCAGCACCTAATTTGAGAAATTGATAAAATGGCTAAACAGCGTATATTATGATAGTTGAAAAGGTGAGTTGGTTATAACTCCAACTCTTTCTTGCAGGGTTGCGTGGGTTAATTGGCTGTGTCTCGGGTTCACCCCTGCACAGGGAGAAAAATGACGACTGCCCTGTGCAACCCTGGGTCATCTCAGGCGAGAGCCATTCCCAGGTTCATAGCAAGCACTCTTGTTACTCAGACGGGCCGCCTGCATCAAGCCCCGAGGAAGCACTTATTAGTCCAAAAAAACCAAAAAACAAAAAGCCAGAAAACAGCCTGTGAGACTATTTTACAAACAAGTGAAGAATAGCAACTGAAAGCGACAATAACTACAACATAAACCCCTCCACAAATACTTGGGATTTCATTTCCACTAAGGATAATGATGGCGTAGAAGGCATGTTTGTGGGAGTTATGTACACAGGGAAAAAGGTGATGAAAATAATAAACCAACAAATAAACAAAATTCAGTTAATCAAAACAGGAAAAAATAAAATGAGCCAACCAGCGTATCTGAATGTAAGCGTAATAATTGTCATTGGACAAACCTTTGCCAAATCAAATTGGCTTCTAGCACACAGACTGATACTTTGTGATGTAAGTGGTGTTCTACCCACATAATTCATTTAGTTGCAAAGAATGTAACAAATAATGCAATTATTACAGAGGACCATGGTGAGACATCTATTTGGCGGTGACTTAAGCAGAATGCCCCGATTCAGAAGAATTAGACCAGTCTCTGGATTTACGGCCACTCATGAAAACTGCAGTGAATCTCTGGATTTACAGCCACTCATGAAAACTGCACTAACTCTTGGGACATTTGGGTTCCTTGTCTTTTGTCAAAATCACAGGGAATTCAACTCACTGAATCTGTTGGTCAATTCAATTCCGCCATTGGTCAGTATGACTCGGCTTTTGACAGAGAGTTTTACTTAAAGACTTGCAGAACTTCCTTCCTGCAAGATTTCAGAAGTGCAGCAAGCATTGCAAAAGGAAACTACCTTATAAATCATACAAATTTATATGTGTTCTTTTTATATGTGTTGAGCGTCGTGTTCTTTGCTTGTCCTTCCCTGAATTTACTGGAAAATTATGTTGTGAAATCTAAATGCAAATGAATCTTTCCTATTGCAAATTAAAGACAAAATCCATTTTCATCTGAATTCAATGGGAAAACAAAAATTATTTTCTTAAAAAGTAAATATCCAACACTCCGTAATAATTGTGATCCGCTATGGCTTATTTGTCATGCCTGGGGCCATGGACTCGGTCCTCTGCATACCTTACCTCTCATCCTGCAATAATCCTGAACGGGTTCCCATTACCCCCATTTTAGAGGTAAGAAAAACACAGCTGTAAGGTTCTGAGTAACAATCCCAAAGCCAGAAATTGCTGCAATCTTTACTTGTAGGTTCCATGAAGGAAGACTCCTCATTGCTTGCTCAGAACACAACAGGGTAAATGTCAACTCTTTGCAAATGTCATTCTTAGCAATTCCTTAAAAACGGTAACTCCTAGATTGCAGTACTGCTGAAAATTTTTAAGGAAATTCACAAGCTTAAAGAAATGGCCGTGGGGTACCTGGGTAAGAGCTTCCCCACTTTCTTATCCAGGAGCCTGTCTTCCAGGTGTTACCCTAGGCTGGTCATGAAGATACGTCCACCCTTTTTTTTTTTTTTCAAGTTACAGAGTTGCAAATATTGTAATATTTTAAATTGATAAACCCAAGTTATTTGAATGTCATCTTTAAAGTTTTTGATTTGTTTTGTTTGTGCCTTGTTTTGGTTTTAGAAGTTTTATTTTCGGTTCCGGGGCACATGAGCAGGTTTGTTACACAGGTACACTCCTGTCTCGTGGGTTTGTTGTATGGATTATTTCATGATCCAGTTGCTAAGCCTATGCCACCTTATAAGGCAAGGTTTCTGATTCCCTAAGTGCAGGGAGCTCAGTGGGTGGGGTACAATTGATTAACGGGGACCTAGGAGCTGCAGGCATGCCTTCCCCTCTTAAACCGCATAAACCTTTCTCATAGGGTGGAGAATGGCACTGGCCCTGTTCCCACAGCTCCCTCCCCTTGCCAGCCCTGAGCCTTGAGAAGGAGCTGCTTACACAGCGAAGAAGGCCGGAAGGTCTGTGCCACATTCTTTGGTACCATCTGTGGACATTACTGTTCATGCAGCGGAGGCTCTGTTCAGCATCCGTTGATCTTACTGTACCTCCCCTCAGATCTAGGAGCACTTGCTGGGAGCCGCCTCAGAAATGGGGGACTTTCTAGTGGTCTCTTGCCCTACGCATCCTGGAGCAGCTCCTGTCTCCTGTCTCTGCTGTATGACAGGGCACGATGACCTTTGAATGCACGGCTTTGAAGTTTGGATCCTAAGCTGACTGTTTTAAATCAGTAGCTAACCCTTAAGTTCTCTTTAATTTACATGAACGCAATTATTTATATATTTGAATGTTGCTCAAAGGCAATTTACCATGAGGAGTTAGATTTAAAACAAAATAAATAAAACCCAGCAAACACACATATGTGTCATGGTGAGCCCACTTGCTCTAACTTCTGAACTTGTGAATAAATCACTTGTTTGGGGAGGATAGTACGTGGCACAGGGAGGGTGGGGGTGGCAGTGAAGGATTCTCCCATTCCCATCTGAAAGAGGATTTGGAAGGCTGCATTCCACTGCAGCCCCAACCACCCCGCTTTCTTGTCTCCCCAGCAACAGAAACATGCCACCTGGGTCACGCTGCCTGGCTCTAGAGTGAGTTAACTGATGTCAGCGCATGTCATTAACTATCTCGCACATCTGGAAGCAGATCTTGCACAACCAAATGACATGTGGTAAAGCGAAACTTAAGAAATCAAGGGGAACAGAGCTGCACTTGGCTGATACATGCAAGTCACCCATAAATGTGCTTGTCGTCAACAAAGGGCAAATCTTGGAAAAATGGCGTGCAACCCTGTGTTGAGTTACCCGTTAGCCAAGCCCTGGAGCTTTGAAAGAAGCTCATTGTTTGTTCATAGCGGATCTGAATCAAGGGCTCTTAGTTTAAAAAATAATTCTAAAGATTATGTGATGATTGAGGTGTACATATATATACATTTTTGTATATGTATATATAAAATGCACATGCATACACACAAATACACATGTGTGTATGTATGTACATTTTATATCTACACATACACATATATTTAAATACAAATACACACACACACTTACAGTTTTTTGTACAGATCATGCAAAGGAAAGTAGTTTAAAAAATAATTCTGAGATCATGTGATGATTGAGGTATATATATGTTTTTTGTATATGTATATATAAAATGTACATGCATACACAAATACACGTGTGTATGTACATTTTATGTATACATGTACACATATATTTAAATACAAATACACACACCCTTACAGTTTTTGTACAGATCATGTAAAGGAAAGTAGTTTAAAAAATAATTCTAGAGATCACGTGATGATTGAGGTATATATATATATTTTTGTATATGTATATATAAAATGTACATGCATACACACAAATACACATGTGTGTATGTATGTACATTTTATATATACACATACACATATATTTAAATACAAATACACACACACAGTTTTTTTGTACAGATCATGTAAAAGAAAGTAAATGCAACTTAGCAACTGGAGCTGAAAGGGACTTGTAGGACAATGGGCATTCTGGCTAAATCTATCTTTTAAGATTCTGCGGTGACCGTGCTGCCCAGCGTGGCTTCTCTTAGGACATGTGGAACCCATATTTGCTCTTCTCTTTGTCTCTTTCATCCATAGACGTTTAGAGAATTCTCGTTAAAATTACTTAGAAACAGAAAGACCTTGTTATAAAATAAATCTAGTTAAACACACTTTGTTGTGTTGCCTCATTTGCGTGATGCATGGGCCTCATTTTCGTCTCTCTGTATCTTAACTGTGTGCATTAGGTGATTCATGCCAATTAATGCAGGATGTCACATCTCCAATTGCTTTCTCTATCTTCTTAAACATTAAAAATAAATACGTGCCATCTGTCTCATATTTTGAAAGCAATTCAAAATGGATACTTTTGTTTTCTCAGGATTACAGCACAATTTATAGCTGGAGTGCTTTGGAATTGTGAGAAAGCCCTGTCTGCATTTCATGCATGTAATGTCATATTATGGTGGCTCCTGCAGATCGAACAGCAAGGGTTGAATGAGACCGCAGTGTGGGATGGTGACAATAAGCACGGTCTTTGGCATCTAAGAGACCTGCACCAGTATGCTGAGCCTGCTGCTTCCTAGTTGTGACCTCAGGAAAGTTGTGTCGTCTCTTAGGGCCTCAGTTTTCCTCATCTGTGCAATGGATATAACATCTACTGCAGCAGTCCCCAGCCCTTTTGGCACCAGGGATTGGTTTCATGGAAGACAGTTTTTCCTCGGACCAGGGATGGTGGGATGTGGGGGTGGAGAAGGGTAGGGATAGGTGGGGGTGGGAGACGGTTTGGGGATAAAACTGTTTCACCTTAGATCATCAGGCATTAGGCCATTATATTCCCAGAAGGTGCGTGCAACCTCGGTGCCTCACCTGCACAGTTCACAGCAGGGTTCATGCTCCTTTGAGAAGCTGATGCCACCAATGATTTGGAACAGTATCGATCCCTGGCCTGGCGGTTGGGGATCCGCAATCTACAGCACAAGAAGTAGGACACAGATATCATTGTCTGCATCATCATGAAATGCTGCTAGGAAAGTAATTCCGTTTAGCAAGGATGGTCGTTTAAAAGTAGCTCCTGGTGGCATAATATTAACAGAAAAGAGGGGAGTTAGGTGTGAAAGCTGTGTTCTTTTTCCATAGCAATTACAGCAGAAAAGGAAGACACTCTCCTCCGAGTGCCTCTGCTGTCCTTTGAGCACTCAGGTCAGCTTGGATAGGGAATGGAGCTGGTAAAGTGGGGAAACGGGAGATTTTGGGTTCATTTGTGGCTACAATGGCACTTTTCAAAAATGGTGATTTTAATTTAAAAAAATGGTATGCTGTAACGCAACGAATGTCTGAATAACTCAACTGTAATTAGGGGGGCAAAGGGCAATTTGAGAAAGTCCTATTTTCCATGTGAGCACAGTTTTCCTCAACAGTTCTTTCATGTAGCACAAGAGAAAGCTTTCTCGAGCTGAGGCCAGCACTCTGAAGATGGCGAACGTGTAATTTGAAGTGCACCCTGTACTTACAGACCACAGAATTGTAGTGCTATAGAGAATGCTGGATACATGTGACCTAGCCCTAACTATTTTAGCAATAAGCAAACTGAGGGTCGGTGTAGCTCAGCAAATTGTCCAAAGCACACAGCTCGTTCAAGCTAGAACATTTCCTTTCTTTTAGCTAGGTTTCAAAAAATTTGTTAAGCAGACTGAAATTTTTTATACTTCTATAAATACCCGAGGGTTGTAGCCGACTCCTTGCATGGCAGCGCTCCTAACAGCCTTATTTGAACATAACCTAGCTGTCCCGCATAGTCTTTCCATGACAAAGTGGTCAAGTCTTAATAGTGGCCGAGAATGACTATCAGGACTTTATTTAGACTGTACAGTCGGGGCACTCCAACGGTGAGTCATGTTGACATGTGCTTCGGGGTAGAACACACCCATGAATCCTGGCAATACTGTCGTCTGCTCCCCACATCCTGCCCTACCACAGCTCCCTCCAAACTGCTGACATTTTCACCACAGTTATAGAAAGAGAATTAATTAAAATTCCTAATCTGGGCACACATCTTAACATCCCCTCTCTAATTATAAAATTAAAAGCAACCACTGTAAATTCCCCGCGTTTAGCAAAATGAAGAGCTATGAAGAGGAGTGAGCACTTAAGCCACCCAGAGTATCCTTGTTGTCACACTAAGAAGCTGGTTCCCACGGAAACACATTGATTTACCCCATTGCTACTGGCTGGCTTGGTGTAATCTGAAAATGGACTCCTACAAGGATCAAATTGTCCTGGTCCACACAGTAAAGCAAAGCTGAGGCTACTTGCTAAACATTGCTCTACATAACTAAAGGCTGCCTATTTTCAAACAAACTCTACATTTAATATATCTCATTGGCCTAAAAAAAAAAAAAAAAAAAAAAAGAGATGAACTCATTTGGCAATGATACCATCTTGTACTTTCTGCCTTCCTTCACTGCCAGTGGGCTGAGGTCGTGAGAACAGCCCTCTGGCCTGGAGTCCCTGTCTCCTCCACCCCTCCCAGACATGCCTCAGCCAGGTGCGTGGCAGGTCTGGCTGGGGAAGGCAGGCCCAGCTCTAGCTGCAGAACTGGAGCAGGCTGTGGGGGCACAGAAGTGGCAGGGAACCACTCAAGTTTGTCGTCGTGCAGATGCCTCTGCAATGCATTCCCTGGCTTGAGCAATGGAAGATAAAACCCGGCCTGTTTCTCTACTGTGCCCACAGCCTGGGGGTTGTTTTTGTCAGTCCTTGGAGAACAGTCTTCGATGCATTCAGAGAGGGCAATGTCAGGCTCGCCCCACATCCTCTCCAGCTCCCAGGACAGGCTTTGGAAAGTGAGAGGAAGGGGCTGAGGTAGGTGAGTGGTTCTCAGGGTTGCACGATGGAGATTTGAGGAGGAACCCAGGGTGATTAATGCAGCAGGAATCTGTTCCAACAACCCCCTTTCCCCAAAAAACAACCAGACTCAAGATGCTGATAAGAATTCTTTTATGTTATTCCAATAAAAAATACATTCATACAGAAATATAACAATCTTGCAAAAAACAATTTCAAATAAAATCTTGTAAAACAAAATTTTACAAAAATCTTACAAAGATTCTTTAGATAACAGGGTGCTTCCAAAAAAAAAAAAAAAAAAAGAAATTTCACTAATAGAAATTTTTTTTTTTTTAATTTCAAGCAAAAAGTTTCTGCTTGATTGAGGCTCAGTTATCACCTGAACAGAATGTACTTCTTTATGTACGTGCTAATTATGAAAATCACAGGCATTGACAGGTACGGTACCCAGCCCCACCCAGGCAAACGGCTCCGACGTGTTTCATAAGTGAGACAAGCCAGTGCAAGTTTTTTTTTTCGTCTTTTGTTTACCTTCTTGCTTAATGGAATTGTTATGGCTAAGCACACAGAAGGCCAAAAAAGGAGTTTTCCAAACCCAGCAAATCAAGTGCTTGGATTCCGAACTGCTGAAAGAAAACTGCACTTCCCCTCTAAGCAAAATGAAATGAGTTCCTTAGGTAAATGTATTCATCAGCCCAGATTTAAAAAAAAAAAAAAAAAAACCAGTTATGTGAGCGTTAGTCATTGCTCATTTCCAGGAAGATCAAACAAAATACCAGCCCAGCCAGACTCACATGTGTGTATATATATATAAAGCAAAGAGCCACACCCACAAGCCAGCAGCTGGGTGAAATATCAGCTGTCCACGCTGTGGTATGCCAATTCGGGGAAATTACTCCTCGGAAAAACTGGAAGAATCTACATGCTGGAAAAAATAGCTTCATCTGCATAAAAAGTGTTCTACAAAAGAATCCCTGTGGTTAGCTCACTCTTAGGTTAGATCATCTAGTAAGGCTGAAATTCAAAATCAAAACCTTAGTGTGTCCGAGTCCAGCCTGGGTTCCAGCATTCTGTTCAGGCCCCTTCTGAACGGCCAAAGGGGCCCCATTCCAGACCTGCCCATGTGATGGACAGAGCAGACAGCCCGGAACAGATTCAAGCCAGAAAGTCCTCCGTACATCGTTAAATTAAAGATAAAGCCTCTATAAAAGTTATAGTTTTCATTTTTACCTCCTTTATGGCCATTTTGAAATACTTCTTCACAGGCTGTGGAATTTTCTAGCTAAACATTCTAGTTTCTCCTTAAAAAAAATATTTATATATTATCTATATATATAATATATATATATACACACATACACATACTATACACACAAATATACATACACAAGAATTCTGCCCACTTTTAAAAAAAGTAGTATACTTTCTGTATTACCAACAGATAGCTAGACAGGTATGTGAAACTTGTGCCTTTTAAGCAAATACATTAACATTGGGTTTATTTTTTTCTACTTCTGTATCTTTAATATGTGTGAAAATGTTACATATTAAATACAGCCGGTGTGTGATCTATACAATTGTTGTGCAAGGTCTATATGAAAGTCTCAAGGTGGCAGAATTGGTCAGATTTTTCCATTTTCATGTTTTCCATTTGAACACTGACAGTCAAGTTGTCTAAAGTATTGAACAAATACTGACATGTAAAGGGAGTTTCACTCTATGTTTTTGTGAAGGAGGACCTTAAAGAGATTTTTTTTTCTGTGTTATATGTTGATACAGTACACTGCCAGGTGAAAAAAGAGCCTTAATTAAGCATGCATCGCCCACACCCCTGTATGAGACCCCCACATAAGGGATCGCTTGCGTAAGGCACCATTATGAAGGTCAACAGTGCATTAACAGCTAGAAAACCAGAAATTAGTCCTCAAGGCATAAATAAGAGAAACATAGCTGCATGAGAAAACAGTTTCTAAGCGTTAGTGGTTTTATCCACCCAACTGAGAAAAATTTTAGGTTCTTAGTCTAATGAAACATTAGACCAATTCCCAGCCCCAGCTTTGTGACACTTAATACGTGTCCAATTTCTTCAAAGGGCATCACACAATTCTCCAAAAAGTTACTTCCAACTCAGAATCATTTAAAAATAATCCTGTGTTGCACAATGCCTTTCTGGAAGGGGAGTGTTACAAACTCGGAGGGGAAAAAAATTGTAGATTGCCAGGCCCGGATGGCTAGGGGTCACTGTATTAGACAGACTGGATCTTAGCTGCTCATTAACTGGAATCAGTATTGCAGTCCTGACTTAAAAATGGAAAAGCATATAGTTCCCCAGACCATGCATGACTTTTTGTATTCTAAGGAAAAGTTAAATGGTTGTGTTATATTTGTAAATACACAGCTTATACAATGGGTTACAAATGAGCTATGTTGTAGCGTGTAAAACAAGCTACTTGACACATTGCACATTTAATAGCTGCACCAGACACTAAGAGCTCCTCTCACGCAGAAAACGGGGAGAGGGGCTCTCCCTCCCCACACCACTCGCCACTCTGGGGTCCTGAGTTCCCACGCCCACCCTCCAAGATTTTCCTTCTTTTTTTGTTTTTGTTTTTTTGTTTTTTTGATTTTTGTTTTTTTTCTAAGGTGCAGACACCCCCTCCCCCCACCCCCGGAAATGATTGGTGGTCATCTCATCTCATGGTATACGCCTTACACACAAAACATTCAAACTACTTTTTTTCCATCTCTTGCAGTCTTGCTAACCACAAGGAAAAAAAGTTGGCCTCGTCATACAGTCAGTAATAGATCCTCAACATACAATCAACCCAACCATTAACATTCTCAGCGTGCACGCTCACGGCAGAGGCTTAGGCGCCACTTGGAAGGTCGGGTACCAGTGGCGAGTCCAGGATCACCCACATACCATGCACCACGGGTGCTGTGCCGCTTCTTACAGGACTGTTTTAGCCCTCAAAAGACCTTCCAAGGAGAGGCCCTGGAGGCAACTGGGTAGGGTGCAGAACGGCATGCTTTGGCTGGAACACGCACCCCTCCTTCCACAGCCGGCTCTCAGCCTGGAAGCCTTTTAGCCTACAGGATCCACCTCTCTGCTCCCTCAGAGGTGCCTCTTCATGTGCAGGGCCAGGTGGTCAGACCTGGAAAAACACCTGCAAGGGCAAATCAGAAACACAGAAGTTAGGTTCCCAACCCTCGCCAGTGTTCCGGACCAGCGCCCTCACCTCCCTGCCCTGCCCAGCCTAACCCCCTGCAGGGAAAGATGTGCTTCTCCTTCCAGGCCTCATCAGTGTCTTCAGGGACAGGAGACACCAACTGACAGGAATGTGAATTAAGAATGTCTCCCATCAGTGGCTGGAGGTTCTCTGGAGAATCTGAACGGACTTTATTTCTAATTCTTCAAATACGAAAACTGTTGAAAGGCCAATTTCCAAACACTATCAATAAACGGACTCCAGTGTCAGGTGTACCTGGAACCGCTCTTCCTAACCACGGACAATGAGCACACCAGAAACTTTCTAAAAAGTCCCAGGCTTGAAAAGAAACGTTCACACATGGGAAACTGCGTGCCTTCCTTCCCACGTGCCCTGCACGCCTACATAACCTTGGTCATCACATTCCCAAGGCCCCACGCTCCCTGCCCAGCGTCGTCCTCAGGCACGTACCTGTCACAGTGGGAGCATTTAAAAGGCTTGGCCCCGGTGTGCTTTCGGAAGTGCCTGGTTAACTCATCACTTCTTGCAAAACGCCACTCACACCCTTCCCACGAGCATCTGTAAGGCTTTTCTCCTGCGGAGAGAGCACAGGACAAGCGGCCCGTGACTTCACTGACCCACAGACAGAAGGGGGAAATTCAACCCCACACGCAGTGGTGGGATGCGAGATCAGGGACGCAGTGGCTACTGGCATTGGTAACACACTTCAAGGAAGGCCTCGGAGAGACTGGCATTGGTAACACACTTCAAGGTAGCCTCGGAGAGACGACAGGAGCTCTCTCCTGACCCAGTCTCAGGCCTCCCACTGCTGTCCAAGGGACACGGCTTCGGCAAGGCCCGTGGTGCTGTAATCAAAGTTAACGTGGAAGAATGACCACGACCCAGACCAGCAAAATGCTTGCGGGACAAGGTGTCAGCCTGCCGGACCCACAGCCCCCGCAAAGGCAGAGCTATTGCTTTTTCTATGGTAACTGTTTCTCCCAAACACACTTCTGTTTCGTACTCACTTCCCTATGGAATGAGTCTCTGCAGTTTCCTCAGGGACAGTCACCTTTCTACAAAGCTGCAGTGAGGAGCTTCTGGAAAGCCCCAGCGCAAGGCCCTGGAATCATTCTCTAAATGGCAATCGAACAACCGGGTTGACTTCATTCCTTGGTCAAATCATAAATATGAATTTACTACAAGTGCTACCTGAGAAAACAAAGTTGCCAAGCCAATCCTAGGGTATGCTGAGACAGGCCTGGGCCTGGATTTCAGGCCACCCGGATCTCAATCTCAGCTGTCACCAAGCCTGTCTGGGACTCACTCTCAGCAATTTGCTCTCCTACTGATAAGTGGAGTCTGCATCACGTGATCACTAAGACCTTTCCCAGCTCTAAATTTTCTGATTCTTCACCAATTATCCTAGAAATATGTCAAGGTATTTTCAAATGGTACTTTCACCTAAGGTACGGCATTTCATTAAGGAATTGTTTCAAGCGGTATCAGAAACAAAGGCTGCATGAGACACAGAGAGGTTCTCAGGAAACACCCGGGGATCAATGCTGCTGCTAACAGAGCAGGCCGGTCCCACCTGGGCCTCGGGTCATCAGCATCAAACCCACACACTCCATGCTGCCCAGCAACCCTCTGTCCTCACTCCTGAGTTTCATTTAGGAAACCCAAGGGCAACTCGAGGTAGCCTCGCGCGTGTGCACCGGTGAAGGGGCAGCGGCCTCGGAACCCGGGCACTGCTACGGGGGGTGGAGGTTTGGGTGTCCATGGAGAAAAGGATCTAGTCTCGTTTGTTTAATCTGAAAACTGTTACGCATTTATCCAACTCAAAAGTCCAGTCTTTAGGATTCTACTCTGAGCTCCACAAAGACCCAATGCTTTGGTGGAAAACATCTGAGGAAGTGAGGATTTGTCTGCTCTGACCACATCCCGTGGAGCCAGCTCTGGCTCCCTCCAGGGCTGGTGCAGTGCAGTGGCGCCCACCAGCGGCCGCCCTCCGGGGCCCGCGTGGGCACTGACCTGTGTGTGTCCGCTGATGTGCTTTCAAGTGGGAGCTTTTGGTGTAAACTTTCCTGCAGCCGTTGAAGTGGCACCGGTGCACCCTCCTCCTGCCGTCGGGGGAAGCATCGCCACTTCCCTTGTCACCTGGCTTCCCCGAAGTCCCGCTGCGCACCTTCCCTGGTGAGGGCAGCTCCCCAGGCACACAACCCCACAGTTGAGAAGGTTCCCTGCTCAGTTCCGGAGAAGATGGAGGCGTGGAGGTGACAGAGGAGCTCAATTTTCCCGAGCTGACCAAAACTTCGCCAATGGGGTCGGAGGTAAACTTGGCCGTGGGAGAAAGTTCCTCAGAGCTGTCAGAGGATTCGCTGCTGACATCTGAGTTCAGGCTGTTGGTCTCTAAGTTGTAACAAAAGCTCGGGCTGATGAGAGTGTCCTCTGGAGGACTGGAAGATATCTTCAGTTCGGATTCCTCCTTTTTCTCCCGAGCCAGAATGATTTTGGTCCACAGATCTTCCTGGCTGTCAAATTTGATTTCTGAGGCTGAAACATAGCAGGGCTCACTCTGGAGGTAACGTTCCAGCTCGAGGCAGGTCTGCGCAAAATGAACCAGAGAAGGCACGTGATTGCTATGGCGACCAAAAGTAAAAGCAAAAGCAATTTCCAAAAACATGCAAGAATGAAGGACAGATACGTTGCTGCCCGATCACTACAGGGGCAAAACCTTTCATAATTAAGCATCCATGTCCTTACGGAAGTTAGAGGAAATCTGTTTCTAGAATGGTAAGAATTCAGAGGAAAAGTCAGAGGGCGAAACCTCTCCTGGCTTTCCCAATGTTGGGTCAACGGCCACAATGAGTGATGATTACTAAGCCGGTTTTTTTTGTTGTAGTTACCAGTGTTGATGTTTCTCATGAAACCACAGGAAGAGAACCCGCCCCACACACATACCCCCCCAACAGGTTCAACCAGATTATCTGACATTGTCAAGAACCATGTGTTTTAAGGAAAGCCCCAGCCATCCACCCTTCACACCCCACAGATACCCACACAACAGGACAAGAAAGACTGCACGGCACACATCGTGTTCTGAGGGACCCCCTTGGGGACACGGCTGACAACACAGGGCCACACTCGGGGGAGAGGAGACAGCAGCTGTCTGTATTCAGGGGCATCGAATGGAGCTGCAGAAAAACCACCCATTTCCTGTGCAGCCCAGACCGCCTATGTTTTCACAGAATGCCGTTCCCAAGTGCAGGCCCTTGCATGATACAGAACTTTAATTACTTCTACAGTGGTCAGAGAAAAACAAGGAACTTCAACAACAGGAGTGCAGAAATAATTCCAGCATGGCCATCTGCTATTGTGAAGGATGCAAGGGGAAATTACTCCACGGCCCTGCTGGGAGTCCCACAATGAACAAGAACTTTATCTACTGGCCAAGAGTACAACTGCATGAGTCATCACTCTGATTTCTTTCACGCAATGCCAAAGGAGACTTCCTTTTGAAATTCTGATCAGCAGCCAAATAAGGACCCAGTTCAAATGGACATGCAGTGTGGCATGGACAGCGCCCCTTCCCCAGCCCCGCAACCAACCTTTCAAGAAGCTACAACTGCCGAGATCAGCATCCCCTCTCCCCACCATTTCAAACTTTCTAGCCACTGGAAAAGAAAAATGGTAGGAAACATTTTAGGATTAAATTATGTCTGCCCTGATTTTCACGAGGATCAGTTGCCTGCATGTCCATATAAGGTTGTCTATACTACTGGCAATTCTACAAATTTCAGTTTCTACACCACTCTGCTCTGGTGAGCACATCATTTTTCCGGGCAGGGACTATCCTGAGCACAGCCTACCCCGGGGGCTCAGGCTGACTTAGCAGTGTGCCTCTCTCCTGCCACAGGCAATCCCTCCCCCTCCCCAGGCTCGCACACAGCCAGTGTGAGCAAGCACACGGGAAAATCATGGTTTCCCCTTTCCCCCGAAACTAGGCGTCTGAGTTACAATGCACACTACAGCGTTCTGAAGAGGGGCAGCAGCGATATATTTTACTGATTTTCCAAAGAAAAAAGAAAAGCCCATTTATGGAGATCTTGTTAAACTTTAATAATCCGGCTAATTTAAAATCTCCATTACGCTGATGAGCACCCGGGACCTGAACGAAGCTCTGGGAGAGTTTAAAAGCCTCCGAAGGCGACCAGCAGCCAGGTCTGGCCGTTTGCCCAAATCCCAAATGCCCGAAGGAAACTACTTAGATCAATTTCAATCACGTCCCAGGGAGCAGCTTCTTTGAGGAGGAAAAAAACAAGAGGGGGAGGGGGAAAAAGGCAGGAGAGGATTGTGAACAATTAAGCAGGCGTGTGAAGGTTGCAACACCCTGCATTTCATCCTCCTTAAAGCTTTCGAGGCTTGGAAACCCACAGCCTCTATTTGATCTGGCAATTCACTTTGTGACGAAAAACAAACAGCACAGCAGGGCAGGGAGACAACAGAAAACCCTCCTGCGATCGCTGGAGAGACAATGGGACGAGTGTCAGTCTCTCTGCCCTCGGGCGATGCTACCGATAAGCACAGGGAAATGATAAGTTTCTTAAAATTTCCTATGCCCCCAAATTCCAGTTCTACGACAACGTCGGAAACCGAGGTCCTTTTTCCCAAGCTAAGACTTGAAGCAGTTTGGACGGGCTCATTGTCATAAGACTGACAAGTCACTGGAGTGTACACAGTTTTGTTTATTTTTATTTTTCTTGGTCAACAAGAGAAGCACGTAAGACAAATAAGGCAGATCTAGGGGAAATGTTAGGCATTCCAAAGAGGGGAAAACACATTGGAAATGGTCTAGAGTTTTAAAAAACGAAAAAAAAAAAAAAATAAATGAGAGAGCTGGTCTACATTCTGCTGGCAAAATGTGGTATTTTTTAAAAAGCCGTTATGTACAAGCACCAAAAAGCAAAACAAAAACAAAATCTTAAAAACAAAAAACAAAAACCTTGGCAGGCAGAGCAAGTTGGTCCCCATGACAAGCTCCAGCTGTGGCGTCTGGAGCAGGGACAGGCTCCGAACTCGTGCCAGGGTCTTGGCCGGGCTGCGCCGGGAGTTGGGGCTTCCCTGGGCGGACGCTGCTCGCGGGCTGGAGAATCGATCGGAGGGGGCGCTGCGCCCGCTCCCCCGGTGACAGCGCGGGGCCCGGGCCCAGCGGACCGCAGGGAGCACCGGGTCTGAACCCCAAACAGCCGCCCCGGCCCGCGCCCCCTGCCACGGCGCCCGCAGGGAACCGCGGCCGGCTGCGTTTACCTGTTGCCAGTACTCCTCCAGAGACGGCAGCGCCGAGAAGTAGCCGGTCTCGTGCACGATCTGGAGCTCCTGGAAGATGCTGCACATGGGGAGCACGTCCATGTCGGGCCGGGTCGGACTGAGCCCGCGGTCGCGAGGGCGGCGAGGCGCGCGGTGGGAGCCGGAGCCGAAAGTCTCCCCTGAGCGCAGGTGAAAGTTTCATGCAAACTCCAGGCTCGCAGAGACGCCCGGTCGGACCCTCCCGCAGCCCGCAGCGCGCGGAGCCCACACAATATTTGCAAACACCGGACTGACTGCAAACGTAACCCCTGCAAAACTTCCCTATTCAAAGCTCCGCTGCCAGCCTCCCCCTCCGCCCCCGCCTGGCTCCCCCCACTCCCCCTCCCCCCACGTGACTCGCCCCGTGCCCGCCCCGCGCGCGGCCCAATCCCGTGGCTCCCGGCCCGGGGGCTGCGCGCCGATGATGTCAGCTCCGGCCAATCGCGGGCGGCGACACACAGCGGCCCCGCCTGGCGTGACCGAGACTCTCCATCACGGCCCGCACAATTGGTTCAATTCGAACTCTGCTCGTTCTGATTGGAGAGTGGCCTCGCAGGCTATTTTTAGCAGGGTATATAAGGCGCGGGCGGCCGCGCGCCGGAGGAGTCCGCGCTGTGAAGTGCGCGGCCGAGCGCTGTGCTGCGCCCGCGGCCGGGGCTGAGGTATCCGGGGCTGGGAGAGCCCGGGCGGGCCGCGTCGCCCGTCCCCAGTCCCAGTCCCCCTTCTCTGCTGCCCGGTCCCGCCACCCCGCGCCCGTCCGGGTCACTAAGCCGGGCCCTGCCGCCGCGCGAGTCCCGGTTCCGGCAGCGCACCCCGCGGGCGGCCGCCCCGTCCTGCTTCTCTCGGCCGTCAGGTCCCGGGGCCGCCCCGTTCCCCCCGTCCCCCTCTGTGCCCGAGGCCGCCCCGTCCCCAGCTGTTCCCTTCTACGCCCGGGGCCGCCCGGTCCCCAACTGTCCCCTTCTACGTCCGGAGCCGCCCGGTCCCCAACTGTCCCTTTCTACGTCCGGAGCCGCCCGGTCCCCAACTGTCCCCTTCTACGCCTGGGGCCGCCCCGTCCCCCACTGCCCCCTTCTACGCCGCTCTGTTCCCCTACATCTCCCTGGTCCCCCTCTGTTCTCTAACCTTGGGGTTCCCCTCTCTGTCCCCCTCCATCCCTGAGCCCCTCTCGGTCCCCATCGATTCCTACGTCCCTTCTCCCCTCTGTCCTCAGGTCCTCCAGAGTGGGGGAGGGGAGCACGCAGGCTCCCCTTGGAACTGGGAGAAACGTGTTTATCTTGTAGAGGGCGATCTCAGCCCTCACCAAGGTTAACAGCTAGGTTTTCCCATGAATGTGTAAACAATTTAAATTAGGTGGAAGCCGACATTTAGTGTGTGTGTGTTTTTCCATATAAATTATCTCCGAAAATATACCGTAATGTTGATTTTTAAGAAAAATGTCGAGAACGCTAACCAGAGCTTTTTAAAATCCAAAATGGGAAACTGAATTGTAACTGTATTATAGTTTTTGTTTCAAAATAGAGTTTAATGGACATTAAACATTTTGAAAGAATGGACTAGGTTAAAAAAAAAAAAAAGGGTTTTGTATGTTAAATTTTAGAGAGTCCGGCAGAAGCCTGTGGCTTAAGACTAGGTGGGGACCTTAGTGAGTCTGGAGTGGAGAAGGGTGGTTTGTCTTGTGCCTGTGGTATGTGGGCTGTGAAGGTTATGCAGAGTGAATTGACAGTGTTCTTGGCCCGTGTTCATCACATTTACCCCAGCAACTGAGAGCCAGGACCAGCCCTCCTTGGGGACTTGTACCTTAACTGTTCCCAGGAATGCAAATGGCTTTGTTTTGAACCATCTACAGATTTACCCAAGTGCTCACTGACCGGGCCCCAGTAACTGGCAGCCAAGAGCGTTTGGGCAGCCGTTGTGTTGGGGGCAGGGTTCGCTCAGTAATTAGCGCTTGTGACCTTGGCCCCGCTAGTTCCAAAGTAAGCAGGAGTGAGGAGCAAGTCCTCCGCTGAGGGCCAGGCACCCTGGATCCGGGGGAGCCCGAGATGAAGGGGAAGGCTCTGTGTGGGCCAGAGAGGCCAGGATGGCTGCCTCTGCAAGGTGTGTGGGCGTCCTGGTGAGCGGGTGTCCCAGCTTATCTTTGGGACAATTAATTATTAATTGTCTTAATGTTTTTTAATAAATCCACATTCCTATAAAATTTAAATTCATCCTTGTCTCTTAACATACCTTGTCCGGCAGTATGAAGATTATATCATTTATTTTTACAAGAGAGAACCTGATTAGTCATAATGCAGATACAGTACAATAGGCATTGTCATTTTCAGAAAAAAAAAAAAGATTTAAAAACATGATACGTATGAACACTAAATGTCAAATAGAATAGATCCCATGGCATCGTGCTGCACTCATTAACCATTTAACACATGTTAGTCACACCCTATGACTGGCCAGGTATTGGTACACAGAAATTTACAGAACAGGCACAGGTGGGCTGCCAGGAGAGTGCAGATGTTTGAAAACAAAAGTCCTTATTGCTAGTAAGCATGTAACCAGTTGGTGAAAAAATATTTTCTTTGATGTGACAAAGAATATATGCATTGCATCTGAACACTAATAGTTGCACCTGATTTTTTAAAGAAGAGCAACAAAGAATCACAGAGGGCCAGATTAATTCAGAAGGGGGAAGTATGGCAGAATATAAAAAGAGGATGAACTTTACCCTCTAGTTATCCACCCTGTGCGCATGTCCCTGATCACGTTAGTTAAATAGGAGATTAAAATGGCCGTTAGAATGAGTTTGGTATAATCAGAAGAATTAATGGATTAAAATCCCTGCTTGGTAGCAAATAATAGTTATTCAATAAATTGAAGGCAATTTCACTTGATCAACATTTAGCCATTTCTAAGTTTGCTCTTGATAATTATTTGATAATCCCTCGCCCCTTTTTTAACAGATGAGTGAATGCAGACAGAAAAATGAAATCAACTTTGCAGGCCACAAAGCAAATCAGAGACAGAGTTGGACCTCGAGTTGTCCAGGAACCCCACAGGTGCTTCCTCTTCCTGCTCCTCGCTGAAGATCCTTGCTCTGTTTTCACTCTCGCAGTCTTGGAGAGAACATAATCAACTCCATTTCTTGGGCGTGACCCTCGTTCTCTGCTCACCTTGAGCCACTCCAGTCTCTGCCACTGTCTTCAAAAGGTAAAGATTCTTCTGAGTGACAGTTGGTGGCTCCTTTACACATTCCTGGGGGCCACTTCACCCCCTTGCACCCCGGTGTTACTTCTTCAGTCCCCGCTTACACATCCCTGCTCTCCTCCACTGTCTTTCCCTTTCCTCCTAGGCCTCCAGGCTGCACTCATTTATTTCATACCAGGAAGCTCTCTTTGCTGCGTCTCAAAAATAAAAGTATACGTTTGAAACCTAATTTTAAATGTAATTTAAAAATTAATGGGATGACATGTTGGTATTGAGTACATTTGATCTTCCTGCTCTAGGTCATTCAAGATGGACTCTTAGGGGAAGTCTTACAAATCTGTTCTGAGGATAATTCCAAATAATGCCCCCTAATTATACTGACAGAGAATGCTCCAAATTTGGGGCAAGAAGCCAGTTTTGTTGGTTTTTTTTTGTTTTGGTTTTGGTGTCTCTCTGTACCAGTATATTGCCTATTCTGGAGCAAACTAACCTTTTATTTCATCTGTTTATTTTGGGTGTGCAAAATACAATTGTTAAGAAAGTAACTGTTTACATGATAGGTCTTATGTAAGTGTAAAATGTTCCTTTTTTATTGAGATGGAGTCTCGCTGTGTTGCCCAGGCTAGAGTGTAGTGGCACAATTTTGGCTCACTGCAAGCTCTGCCTCCTGGGTTCAAGTAATTCTCCTTCCTCAGCCTCCCAAGTAGCTGGGATTCCAGGAATGCACCACCACGCCCAGCTAATTTTTGTATTTTTAGTGGAGATGGGGTTTTACCATGTTGGCCGTGCTGGTCTTGAACTCCTGACCTCAAGTGATCCGCTGCCTCGGCCTCTCAAAGTGCTGGATTACAGTCATGAGCCACTGTACCTGGCCCCATGATGTTCATTTCTTAATTGTCTCATTTGCAGGTAGCTCTGTTTAAATAGTGAGTTGCCTTTTCTCTCTGTAGCGTTTTTTAGGAGGTAGATGAATTTTTTACTTAACAAAAAAAGGGTTACTACATAACATGTAAGGAGTAGTGGATTCACTCTTTAACAATTTGTGTTGAGAATAATGAAGGAAAATGCCCTATTGATAGTTTTCAAAAGATGTTGAACTTTACTATCAACATATGCAAGATAATAAATACAAGGACAGGATACCTCTAGGGCATTGGTCGGGGAGAACTTCTATCTAAGACCTTAGTTTTAGTAGCCCTCTCTAAAAATATAATTGTAAAATGGGAGAGCTGTAAAGTTCACCTCACAATAGTGGCTCCAGAAGGAGCTCCCTGTGGAATATCCACAGGTACAAGCTATACCACGTGTGTGGTTAAGATATCCATTCTTTACAAGTTGGTCTGTGCATTCCACACACTTCCCATCAAAATCCCAGCAGGCTTTTTTGTTGAAGTTGTCCTGCTGATTTAAAAATGTATAGAAAATGCTGAAGAGAGCTATATCTAAACCAGTCCTGAAGGCTGAAGGTTTTATATTATGTGTTTCGAGACTTAAAGCAAAATTGAACATGATTGTGTGACACTGGCGTAGATACAGTTAAATCAATATAACAGAATATGGAGCTCAGAAATACCATCATTCTTACACACTTTAAAAAAAAAATTCAAAAAGGTACTAAAGCAATCCCTGTGTGGTTTACTGAGGTCTTGTATCTGTGGTTTGTTGTATTCCATTAAATCTTGGAAAGTTCTTGATCACTGCAACTTTAAATATGTCTTCTGTCCCCTTCTGCTTCTCTTCTCCTTCTGGAACTCCAGTTGCACATGTGCTTAACAGTTGGATATATTGTGCCACAGATTTCAGATGCTCCGTTTCATTTTTCCATTCTTTTTCCTGAATATGTTTCTTTTTTGTAATTTCTATTGACCTGCCTTCAAATTCACTGATTCTTTCCTATGCTGAATTCTGTCTGCTGATGAGACCATTGAAGGGATTCCTTAGATGTGATAGTATTTTGTTATATTGCTTATATTTCCGTTTTATTCTTTCTCATAGTTTCTTTCTGCTGCAGTTCCCCATCTTTTTATTGTCTACATTTTCCCCACTAGATTATTTTAATCTTTTAATCATAGCCATTTTAAGGTCCTTCTTTGATAGTTTCGGTATCTTGTTAATCTCTGGGCCGAATTTTACTGATTGTCTCTTAACAATGTGTTGTTTGCCTTGCTTTTTGTGTGGTTCTTAACATTTGATTAAATTGAACATATGTTGAGCAGAATAGTAGAGACTTACGTAAGTAGAAATTTCTCCTGAAAATGGGCACATCCCTTTTCTCTAGCTGTCTTTATACGGTAGGAACTGGCAAACTTTTGTCTGTAAAGGGCCACCTAAGTAAATACTTTAGGCTTTGTGGCCCACAGGGTCTCTGTTGTAACTAGTTGATTCTGCCAATGTAGCCCTAAGCCGGTCACAGACAACAAGTAAGTGAATACCCATGGTTGTCTGCCGTTGGAAAACTTTATTTACAAAAACAAGTGACAAGCCCAATGTGGCTGGCTAATTATAATTTGCCAATCCCTGGTGTAGGGATTGGGTCCGCCTGGTCAGTCAGTAGTTGAGCTAGGTTTTGGTTTTGTCGTTGTAGTTCCTTTCCATGCGTGAGAGACTTGTTAAAGCTCTCCAGCACTGGGCTGCTGCTGCCTCGCGATTAACATGGAGACTGGGGCGCCTGGGTGCCCCTCTGTGCTCCTCTTGCACACCTCCTTTGGCCATTGCTGCACACCTGTTGTGATGGAAGTGTGTGGGGAAGGAGATGGGTTCCTGGAGAGGGCAGGGTGGGTTTTCAGTTCTGATCTGAGGATGGCCCTGTGCCTTTGTGCTTTGGGGCTACAGCTTTCTCAGTGTCCCTGCCTCCTCTCCTTCACCAAGCCAAACTATCTGTATCTGTCAGAGGACAGGTGGTAGGTGGGAGGGAGTTTCCTGCGCCTCTCCTGGGAAGAAAAGACCCTTGCTTCTTGGTATGTAGGACCTGGGCCTGAGGGAGCATCCTGCTGTCCTGCACTGAGAGGCTTGTCTTTGTTAGGGGAGGGGTCTAGGGATGCAGGTGGGGGCTCTGGGGCCTACTGCCTTACCTACCGATCTTCCCCGTGAGCACCTGGTAGAAGCCTGTGGAGAAGAACTTGTAGGTGAGAATGGGATCCCATTTATTCCAAACTGTGGTCCAGCCCAGGCTTACCATTAACATATTGTTAGAGTGGAAGCTGCTTCCTCCTTCTACTTTTCCAAAGGCAAAACAATCTGTGGCACCATTTCCCTTCTGATGTTTTGGGTGCCTGTGGCCCTTACTCTTTAATAGGCTAAAGAAAAATAAGATTTTTTAGAGTAGCTGAGTTTTTCTTGTTAATGAGGTGGAAGCAATGTTCTCTTGTGGCTTTTTTCCATACATCAGAAGTGGAGTTCCAGAGAAATCCAATGGGGAGAGGAAAGTCTTCAACAAATGATGCTGGGACACCTGGGAAAAAAGGAGGTATACAGACACGCAGAAAGGAAGGAAGGAGAGAGAGAGAAAAGAAAGAAGAAAAGAAAAAAGAAAGGGGGAAAGAGGGAGGGAGAAAGGGAGGGAGGAAGGGAAGGCAGAAAGGAAGGGAAGGAGAAAGGAAGGGAGGGAGGGAAAGAGAGAGAGAAACTCAGCCCTACCCCCTCACATTATACATACAAGTAAGTAAAGACAGATGATAGAGTACATAAAAAAGCAGAACTACAAAAGTTTCAGAAAAGAAAAAAAGGGAGAAAATAATGATGGGGGGTTCTTGGGAAACACAAAGCAAAAATTTTTTAAAAGTGATTAATTAGATTTCATCAAATTTAAAACTTTATCAAAAGGCAACACTAAGAACATGAATAAATAAGTCACAGACTGAGAGAAAATTTCAAAAGACATCCATCTAGTATTGAACAAGTATCCAGAATATGTAAATGACATATAGAAGTCAATAATAAACATATTTTGAAAAAATTAAAAATAAGCAAAATAATTTGAACAGACACGTCACAAAAAAAGATATGCAGATGACTCATAAGCTCTTAAAACCGTGTTCAACATTTGTTGTCCTCAGGGACATGTGAAATAAAAGTCACTGGAATGGCTAAAATTAAGAACTTCGACAATACCAAGTGTTGCCAAGGACATGTCATGAGCCAGCAGAACTTTCCTCAACTATTGGTCGGAGGGCAAAATGCCACCAGCTCTCTGGAAAAAAGTCTGGCTGTTTTTAATAAAACTAAACATTCACCTATCCTCTGACTCAGTTCTTCCATTTTCCAGGCATTTAACTAAAAGAATTAAAAGAATATGACCATAAAGAGATTTGGTCAACCTCATTCATAGCAGTTTATCCGCAATAGTCAAAAACTGGAGCCTGTCCAGGAGTCAGTGATGGGAAGATGTGGTGAATTGTACAATGTGTGGCTGCTCATCAACAGAAGAGCCTGCAGCAACACGAGTGTGTCTCAGACACATTTGGCTGAGTAAAGAAGCCTCACATGCAAGAATGCCTACTGCAAGATTCATTTTGATTACGTTTTAGAAGAGGCACAACTGATGTTTAGAGAAAAGAACCAGCATGTCAGTTGCCATGATGAGCAGGGGTGGAGATTGACTTGAAAGGGCATGAGGGGGCTCTCTTGACCTGGTGGGCATGTTTAATGTCTGGATAAAGGTTTGGGTTACACAGGAGATTACATTTTTCCCAAACTGATTGGCTGATATACTTAAGATTTGTGCATTTAACTTTCTGCGAATTTACCTCCCTCTTCCCCACCAAAAAGAAGAGAGCCATAGACAAATATTGAACTCACAGTAATAACATGCAAGCTGCAGTGTTCAGAGGGGAAGCATGCTAAGGCATACTGTATGCTTTGAAACTTCAAGAAATTGAGAGAGAGAGAGAAAAAGGGGAAGGAAGAGGAGGAGGAGGAGGGAGGGGCAGATGGCTTGAAGGATGGTCCGTGATTGATGCATGGGTGGATGGATTTATATGCCACAAAGCAAATATAGTAAAATGGTAATTTTCGAATCCCAGTGGAGGGTGTTTGGGTGTTCACTGATCCTTTAAACTTCTCTTTATATTTGAAAACGTTTCTGATAAAAAGCTGGGGGGAAATATGCTAGAGCAGGGAACATTAGGTGCCCTGCTGCAGTGCACCTTGGTTAATGAGATCTGGCTCCAAATTCTGAAATGTAATAGCCATGGGACTTGGGTAAGTTATCCAGCACATCTAAACCTCAGTTTCCTAGCCTATAAGATAGGCTAAAAATTATGCCTGCTGCCTGTACCTGCTCTCTAGGCACTCTACAGGCCCTTATTTGGTACTAGGTTATTCCTCCTAACAGCGTACCATGGAGGCCATTTCTATTGAGCACCCTGCTGTACAGATGAGACTGAAGCTGAAAGGGAGATGAAGAGAGGAGCCAGGATTTGTCTGGGGTACCTTTGGTTCCAGGCTTGGCATTTTTGCTCACCATGCTCAGGGCCTCATAATTTCAACTGAACCATTTTGTTGAAACCTATGTTGATGCTGAGAGAAAGACTTAAAGCCAGGTTATTTTGCAGTTAACTTTAGAATCCCTGTCTTTGTAACTAATTATAGCTATAGTATGCAGATTTAAGGCATCTAATGGGTCAGAGTAGAAAATTCGTACTTGAATAGAGTGTATTAGTCTCATGTGGCTGCTGTAACAAACACCACAAACTTAGTGGCTCAAAACAACTGAAATGAATTCTCTCAGAGTCTGGGGGCCAGAAATCTACACTGAGTCATGGTCAGGACCATGCTCTTTCTGGAGGCTCCAGAGGAGAATCGGTTCCTTGCCCCTTTCAGCTTCTCATGGCTGCATCACTGCAGTCTCTCCTCTGGTCATGTTGCTGCCTCCCCTTCTATAGGTGTCAAATGTATCTCTCGCTTCTCTTATAAGAACACTTGTCATCGGACATAGGGCCACTTGGATAATGCAGGATACGCTCCTATCAGCCTGCTGAATTTAATTACATCTGCAAAGATCTGTTTTCCAAGTCAAGCCACGTCCACAGATTCCAGTGACTTAACATGGATATCTTTGGGGAGGCCATCTCTTTGTTCTGCCACACTCAGCAAAACTATATAAATTAACGTGTGTTCAATAGTGCTTAACAGTAGAATAATGGATTAAATATTGCAAGATATTATAGGCAAGAGGTAAGAAGACTGTGGACAATCACAGTAAATCTTAAGCTGATATCATAAAGCCAGACTCAGTGGAAACAAGCGTGAAGACCACAGCATTTCCCAGTAACTTGATATGGATTATTTAATCCTCAGGATGGCCCCACCACCTCCATTGTGAGTAATGAGGAAACCGAGGCACAAGGAGTATTTATCTTGCTCAGCCACCCAGCTTTGGTAAGGAAAGGTCATAAGGAAAGGTGACACTCAGTGGGTGTTCCATATTGCAACCCTCTGAGATAAATGCCACCATAATCTCTGCTGTATAGACCTGGAAACTGAGGTAGGGGAGAGGAGCTAACATGCCTGAAGTCACTGACTATCAGGTGGCCAGTAGAGGAGGAGGGAGTCCAGGAGCTCACAGGGCAGCTCTGCAGCCTTGGACAGAGTAACGGGCAGGGATTTGAACCCGGGATTCTGAGCCCAGAGGCTGAGGCACAGCCACCGCTGTGTAATAGAAACCAAGAGAATTGAAAGAGAAGGTTGCAGACTTGTTTCCAAGGATTATCATTAGAACTTGGTACCAGGGAGATGAGGTGAGCCATGGTCCATCTCCAAGGAGGCCGCAGTGGCCTGCGAGTCCTGCAGAGGACCGTTTACTGCTTCACTGTGCTCTCGGGCCAGATGCCCTTGGCACTAGGAAGTGCTGTGGGACCCCTATGGGGATGGTCACTCATCCGAATGCCGCTGCTTCCTCCATGCCCTTCTAAGTTAGCCAGGAGTGTGTCTTCCCTTGCATTCACTGAGAGCCTGTGCACCTGTCCCTTGGACTTCCCCCGTGCCCTGAGCAGCACCCCCCTTGCTGTCCTCCCTCACTTTCTGCAGCAACCACATGGTGCTCTCATTGCCGATCCTGAGGATTCTGCACTGGTCTCCCTGGGCGCTATGGATCCTGCAGTCTTGGTGGATTGCTCTGCTTTCCTCCTAGGTCTGTGAGCTTCTAAGGGAAGGGATTGACTTCCATCTCCACATCCCATTGCCACTATGGGACGTGCAGAAGTGGACAGAGTTGTTAGCTTGAGTCGGAAATGCAACTCATTTAACTTCCTGCAGAACGGTGCTTGGGAGGTAAACTCCCTGAGTTTTTGCCTGTCTATAGGGGTACTGTTGTCTTTTATGTCTTGTATTACAGCTGTTTGTGAATATTTCTCTTCCCTCCTAGACTCAGTTGCTAGGAAATAGTAATTGAGTCTTCAGCATTTTTCTTCCCTTTGCAAATGTCAGCAAGCACTCACCTTAAGAGTTTTAAAAAGTACTAGTGTTATCTATTAGTCTATAAAGCAGCCTTTAGAAATTAAGATTCAGAACTATTAGACTTTATAAGAAGGCAAAAAGAAAAGGGAAGATTGCCAAAGATTAGTGATTGATACATTTGGTATAAATCTAAAACCCGTCATTGAGTATTAAGTTGTTAAAAAAGAAAAAGTAGGGAACATGAAAAAAATTACAGCTGGGTAAAAGAATTGAAGCTGACAATTGCAAGTAAGATTACAGTTTACCCCTGTAAATTAAATAAGTTATGGTTATATTTGTTTCTGAATACTTTTAATCTTACTTTGGTCAACTGTATTCTAAATAAAATGAGCTACCAGTAATGCCTTCTAAAAACTTAGCAATCACTAAAGATTTTCCAAGGAAATTTCACAAGGACGGGAAACTGGTAGATGGTCTTCAGGTTTGAAGCACCTGCAAGTATGTAATACACTATTTAAATAAACAAATGAACCCTACTCATATTTCCATGGTGTCTCTACCTTCTTGCAGTTCTGGCTTTAGTTATTGCTTTATGTCCTTGTCTCCTCTGTCAGCCTGAACACAAGAGGGTACGTATTCCTTCTTAAAACCAGTGTTTAGTATAATGTCTGGACTCTCCCAGCTATTCAATAAATACTTAACTGAGTGAGTGAATCCTTGAATGATGATATGCATGAATACAGAATTTATCCATGGGTTAAAAATGGAACTTCAAAGTATTGTCTAATTATTGTCGGTTGTGACACAATTTTTTTAATCCATTAATGATTTTGCTTCATTTTCATTCTCTTTTGTTCCCATACAAAAATTTAAATAAACATTGACTCTTTTATCCTTCATAAGTCACAGCTGATTTAATTTCACATTCTAAATGTCTGTACTTAGGAAACTCAGCATGTGTGATGTGGTCCTGAGTAAATACATATCCATGGGATAAATTATATGCCAACTCAGAAATGTCAAATATTTTGTATTTCATTGCATGTGAAGAAGTTGAAGGAAAATCTACTGGACTGTTGAACAGAGGCCTCTAGACTACATATAACCAGTCATAGCTTGCTTAGCTCATGTGTTAAGGTTGACCCTAGGTGCCCCACTTTTTGTGGATTTCATTTTCATATTTTGTAGATTTATTTCTTCATTTTTCTGGAATACATCCTGTAGTAACTTCCTGAGGAATGTGTGGAAGGTCGCCTTTCTGAGTCTTTGACTCTCAATTTTTTTTTTAATCTTCTCATACGCTTGATTAATAATTTCACTGAATATAGAAATTTTGGTATAAATTTTTCTTGGGCCTTTGAAGATAATTCCACTGTGATCAGATTCAGTTTTGTGTTTCACTTGGCTTTCTGGTTAGTTTTTCTCATTTCTGGTTCTTTTATGCTGGTGATATCTGGGTATCTATGATTTCCGAGGCTTTGTCCTGACTGATCTCTTCATGGTAGGAATTCTATCCAGGACTCTGTAAAGGGCAAATCATTTAGAGTATGTGTGCAGGTAGCTGGCCACAGGCTGCAAAATTAACCAATGAAAGATATTGTCTCCAACATTTTCTCTAGTTTCTTTGGGAGAGAGTGTTTTTGGGAGGAGTGTTTTGCTGGAACATAAATGCCTGAGCATCATGAGTGATGGGTAGAAAATGGGAAAGAGGGTGAGGTTTTGACAGGTACAATTGCCCCACAGATAGAATTTCAATTGCTCCTCTGTCTTCAGCCCTTTCCACCTCCTATACTCCAGTCTGTGTGCTGATCTCAGCACAGAAATTTCTGGGCTTCCTGGGTGGACTGAGGCCTACCTCTTCTGAAAGCCACTTTCGGTGTCCCCCAGGCTGCAGACTTCTTGGCCTGCTAACCTTGTGTAACCCTCTGCCACCCACCTTCTGTTTTCTAGAACCTTATTGAAATCTTCTATATGGTAGTGACTCCCTATTCAATTCCTGTTATATTGTTCGTCTTGTAATGCTATATTTTTATTTCAGTGGGATCTGGAGAGAATGGGGACACAATTATAGTCCTGGTTCTTTAACTTAAACCAGAGGCCCTGAATGTCATCAACAACTAAGTTCAAGAACTCCAAAATGATCTAATTAAACTTGTGTTCATGGTTATGCTTTTATCTTAGCATATAAAATAGATATATATTTTATTTCCATTTTAATGTACTGAGTTTTACAAAGCCTGCTAAGCCTAAGACATTTAAACACAGAGGGATGAGAGAAAGAGTGAGAGAAAGAAAGGATGAAATGAGAAGGCAAAGTTCTAACCTTTCTTGGTATTTCAAGAGGAACCCAAAATGAGAATCCTTTCACCAGAGGACCCACATAGAGATTCTGACAAATTTGTACGGGGCCCAATTTCTGTGGTGCTTTTCTTGAAAACTGAAATCCCCTCCTGAATAAAAGAGATATCCCGCTTAGATCAATTCAGAAGATCTCATCTTCTTCCATGCAACTTTCTCATTTCCATCAGCACATCCAGATGAGTCAGAAATCTCTATCTGTCATCTGGTAGCACTTTTCGGCAAGTCAGTACTTTGCTCTTCTTCTACAAAGACTTCAGTGTGTTTAAAGAAATGCATATTTTGTTTTGAGCACTTACTATGCATTGGCCATTGTCTGTGTCTTCAGGAAGCAGCAGTGATCAAAACAAAGTCCCTCCTCACACACAGTTCATGTTCTGGTGGAGGGAAAAATAAGGAACAGGTAAGCACATAATGTCTCAGGTGAGGACAAATGCTATGAAGGGGATGGAATGGAAAGTGGTGGGCAAGGGGACTTAGCAAATACGATGGTTATGGAAGACCTCCCTGATAAGGTGACATTTGTCTAGAAGGAAGAATTAATATCCAGTTTTCTCAGCACCATTTGTTGAAGAGACTCTCCTTTCCCCAATGAGTGTTCTTGACAGTTTTGTAAAATCTAAGTTAGCTATAGATACTTGGATTAATTTTTAGATTCTCCCTTTTCTTCCATTGGTCTGTGTGTCTTTTTCCATGCCAATATCATGCTGATTTGATTACTGTAACTTTGTAGTCTATTTTGAAGTCTGGTAGTGTGATACCTCCAGCTTTGTGTTCTTTTGTTCATTTGTTTGTTTTAGTTCCTCAAGATGGTTTTGGTTATATGGCATCTTTCATGGTTCCATACAGATTTTAGAATTTTTTTCCTACTTCTGTGAAGAAGGTCATTGGTATTTTTTGATAGGGAGCACATTGAATCTGATTGCTTGAGTAGTATGGGCATTTTAACAATATTAATTCTTCTCATCCACAAGCATAAGATGTCTTTCCATTTGTTTGTATTCTCTTCAATTTCTTTCAGCAGTGTTTTATAAATCTCCTTGTAGAGGTCTTTCACTTCCTTAGTTAAATTTATTCATAGTTGTTTTTTGGTAGCTATTGCAAATGATACTGCCTTTTTAATTTCTTTTTCAGCTAGTCTATTTTTCCTATATAGAAATACTGCAGATTTTTGTGTATTAATTTTGTAACCTGCAACATTATTGAATTTGTCAGTTCTAACAGTTTTATTTTTGTGACATCTTTAGGTTTTTCTCTGTGTAAGATTATATCATCTGCAGACAGAAACGATTTTAACTTTCTCCTTTCCAATTTGAATTTGCTTTATTAATTTCTCTTGCCTGATTGAGCTGGCTAGGACTTCTAGGACTATGGTCAATAAGAGTGGTGAGAGTGGGTATCCTTGTCATTTCCCAGCTCTTAGAGAAAAAGCTTTTATCTCTTTCTTATTCAGTATGATGTTAGCTGTGGGTCTGACATATATGACTTTTGTTATGTTGAGGTACTTTCCTTCAATTAACTTATTGAGAGTTTTTATCATGAAGAGGTGTTGGAGAATGAAACTATATCCCCACCTCTCACCCTGTACAAAAATCAGCTCAAAGTGAATCAAAGACCTAAATGTAAGACCCAAAACTGTAAAACTAATAGAAGAAAACAGAGGAAATGCTTCAAGACATTGGTCTAGGGAAAGATCTTACAAATTTTTATGATCGTAAGATTTTTATGAATCTCAAAAGCATAGACAACAAAAGCAAAAATAAACAACTGGGATTACATCAAACCACAAAGCTTCCACACGGCAAAGAAAACAATCAACAGAGTGAAAAAACAACCTAAAGAAAATGGGAAAACAATTGCAGACTATTCATCTGCCAGGGGCATAATATCCAGCATATACAAGGAACTCAACAGCAAAAGAGTAAACAATCCAGTTAAAAAATGAGCAAATGACTTGAACAGACATTTCTCAAAGGAAAACACATATATGAACAAGAAATATATGAAAAAAATGCTCATCACTAATAATCAGGAACAGGCGAATCAAAACCACAGTGACATATCATCTCACCCTGGTTAGGATGGCTATTATCAAAAAGACAAAAATCACAAATTCTGGCTAGGGTGCAGAGAAAAGGGAACTCTCGTACACTACTGATGAGAATGTAAACTAGTACAGCCACTGTGGAGAACAGTATGAAGGTTCCTCAGAAACACAAATAGAAATATGACCCAATACTGGGCATTTATCTAAAGGAAAGAAAATCAGCATGTCCAAGAGACACCTGAATCTTCCATGTTTATTGTAGCAGTATTCATAACAGCCAAGATATGGAATCAACTGAGGTATCTGACAACAGATGAGTGGATAAAGAAAATGTAGTACGTATGCACAAAGGAATATTATGCAGCCGTAAAAAAGAATTAAATCCTGTCATTCATGGCAACATGGATGGAACTAGAGGACATTATGTTAAGTGAAATAAGCCAGAAACAGAAAGTTAAACACCACATAGTCTCCTTCATATGTGGAAGCTAAATAAAAGTTGGTCTCATTGAAGTAAGAAGAAAAGAGAATGTTAGAAGCTGAGAAGGGAGGGGCAGGGGAAGGACAAGGAAGGGTTTGTTAAAAGATATGAAATTACAGCTAGGTAAGTTTTAGTGTTCTGTACTAGATGACTATAGTTAATCACATATAATGTAGTTATTGTTATATAATAACTATACATAGTTAACTATGTAAGTACACATTAGTTTCAAATAGCTAGAAGGAGGATTTGAAACTATACAGCTATACTAAAGTTTCGAATAGCTAGGAGGAGGACGGCGAATATTCTCAACATAAATACATGATAAAGGTCTGAGATGATGGCTATGCGAATTATCCTGATACGCTCACCTTACATCATATGTATGAAAACATCACTGTGTGCCCCACAAATATGTGCAATTATTAGGTGTCAATCAGATTTTATTTATTTATTCTTTTGAGACGGAGTCTCACTCTGTTGCCCAGGCTGGATGCAGTGGCGTGATCTCGGCTCACTGCAAGCTCCGCCTCCCGGGTTCACGCCATTCTCCTGCCTCAACCTCCCGAGTAGTTGGGACTACAGGTGCCTGCCACCACACCCAACTAATTTTTTTGTATTTTTAGTAGAAAACGGGGTTTCACCATGTTAGCCAGGATGGTCTCGATCTCCTGACCTCGTGATCCACCCGCCTCGGCCTCCCAAAGTGCTGGGATTACAGGCATGAGACACGGCGCCAGGACCGATCAGATTTTTTTTTTTTGAGTTAAAAATGAAAAGTGAAAAGTGAAGCCATGGCTGAAAGTGAGGTGTAGTGTTATCTGCCAGGAAGCGTGTGCAGGATGTAGTTATCAACATGATAAACAGTTTCTTTTTTAGTCTTAATTTTAAAAGATATTTAGAGATTTTATATCCATTGAGGTATTTCTTTATGTACACATCGCAGTTTTTTTATTGGATAACATTTGTTTGTAGGTAACCTCAAATATAAACTGCAGGGAGGTCATGAGGACCTACGTAGAACTTCTTGGAATAAATAAGTTTTCTAACACACAGCATTTGTGCGTGCATGGGAAGGGCCTTCTATTCCAGTGCTTTGAAAGAGTACTTGACTCTGATGGAGGAGAGCTGGTCAGCCACTGCTCAGAGCAGTTTCTACCACTTCAAAAGCCCCTTCAGCTCTCTTATACTTTACAATCCTACAGCCACTGCAACATCCCCATTTTACAGTTTTGTTGATCAGATAAAGAGCCTAGAACACCCCAAGTCCTGTTGGAAACTCTCCTAGAAACAGAATTCCAGAGAGGCCAGTATCTCCTCCCAGAACTTCCCCCAGGATTTGTCTCTGTGGTGCCAAAGCTCTGGTGCTTGGACCAAACACAAGCTAGGCTGGTGCAGGTTTTGTGGAAGTGTATGCTCGGGTCTTTTCTGATTCGCTCGTGATCCTCCCTTGTCTCATTGTGACTGGACACAAACATGGAAACCCTCACAGTTTGGAGTCCAGTGGGTCTCACAAAAGCTCACAACACCCTGATGTCCACATGGTCATTTCAAAATCTCAAAGCGACATTTGAGTTGCAAAGTTTAAGCTGATGGGGAATCATGTGTCTCCTTCCCACCTCCAGGATCCCTTGACACGTTTGAAGGGCTCTGGAGGAAAGATGGCCTGAGTTGAGAGTTGCAGGCATCATGCCCCAGAAATGTAATTGACAGCAAAGGGCTTGAGGAGTTTTTGCTATTCCCTATTGACTGTTACAGAACTTGGAAGCTCGCCTATGGGACCTGGGATCCATCACCTCTCATAACGGGCATTAAACTGATGTCATTATTCAGTGTCATTCAGTGCCATCAAAACAGGACCTGCTTTTGAAGACCAGCCTGGCCTTGAGCCTGATCTTTGCCATTTGACCAGCCGCCCGAGGGCAGACATGTTTCCCAACTCTTGAATTTCTTCTAAGGACACACTGACCTGACAGGGTTGGTTTAGGATTAAGTGAGATGATGTATGGTCAGATCATAATAGCAGCTCTACTAAATACAAATGGTGCTTTTTTATTGCTTTTTTACAGCATGGTGACAAATTCTCCTCTGGAAGATTCTGCAGATGTGAAACTGGGTGGAGGTGTCACCCGCTGACAGCGGTGGGTTTTTCTTCCCTTGGGTGCCATAAGGGTGAAGAGCTGGGGTGAATACTTGGAGGACGGGCACCTGGTTTGGTTCTGTTTTCTGTATTTCCATCTCTACTGGATTATTGATCCACCGGGTCACATATTGTCCTTGAGATGCCCACAAGCCCCAGGGATCTACCAAAATGTCCCTCTCAACAGCAGTGACTTCCTGGTCTTGGGTTGGGGTCAGTTAGCAGGATCGTGTCCCCGAAGTTCCACTGAACCCCTCCTTCTGACTTGGCACTTGTTCTTCCCACCTGGTCTCAGACAGACTGTCTTCACTGACTTCTGTGCTTGGTTTCCCCCTCCCCTAGAACACGTGTTGGTTGGGAGTGGAAACACACACTCACACAGACCCACAACAGACACAACACAATCACACAAAGACACAGACACATACACTGACACACACAGAGGCAAACATTTACATGTTTACACAGATACACAGACACAACACACACAAACTTACACAGACACAGAAACATACACTAACACACAGAGAGGCACACATACGCATGTTCATATACATGGACACAACACACAACAGACACAACACATACAACATACACAGACTTACACAGAGACACACAGACACACTGACACAGAGGCACACATGTACATGTTCACACACATACACAGACACAGCACACACAGCAGACACAACACATACAAACTTACCCACACAGAGACAAACTAACACAGACACATAGTGGCACACATACACATGTTCACATATATACATAGACACACATGTACACAGACACACAAACACACACTAACATACAGAGTCACACACAGACACACACACAGACACAGGCACACAGGCACAAACACAAGCACACTTGTTCACACCCAAGAGGGCCTCGTGGCTACTGTGGCCACTGGTTCATGAGTCGCTGGAGTTTTTCAGCTGGATGAAGGTAAATTATACCCTGAGTGAGTTGTACAAAGGTACCTGCGGTTTTTGCCATTACTTTTAATGCAAAAACCTGAAATACTTTTGCGCCAACCTGATAGCTTTAGACTTATTTTCAAATGAAGTATTGTTGTGATGAACAGATTAATAAAAACATGCCAGGTCTTAAGTTTTAACGGTTAACTTTCAGGACCGAGCAGGCAGTAGACATTTGGCTAGAATTTCCTGTCCTCAGATACCGTGCGATTGAAAGAAAATCCGCTTGCTGATGTGCTATTTATAACACTGTTTTAAAAGGTTATCTTGTTCAAATGCAGCATGTGCTTAGGAGTTAAATCCCAGAACTGCCTGACCAAGGAAAAAAAAAGGTGCTTTAAAGTAGCATGTTGTCATAGTAGCGTGAAAACGTTAAGGTGTGACTGGCCCTATATGAAATAAGCACATTCCCACAATGACTCCAACCTCTGTGGTGAGAAATCCCAAGTCACTGTCATGAGTCGAGAAGCCCTCCCCAGATGGCAGGGCAGATAGCTGCTTTCTCAGTGCTTTCAGGTAAAATCTTACATGACAGAGCACAAGAAAACATGTTACTCCAAAAAGCAAATTGGCGGAACCTGTCATTTCACAAAACTAAAATTATACAAGACTCTTCATGTCTCAAGGAAAATAATGGAGAAGAAATGTCAGGCGCTGTGGTTTTTCTGAATAGATTTGAGCACATATGCACTACAAGCCATTTTTTAGGAAAGTCAGATTTTCACACATTTACAGAAATAATTTGCTTCAGATCTGCAACGGAGGCTTGAAGCCACATGTGTTTTCTGAACTGCCAATCCAGGATAAGGTCTGGAGTATCTCTTTTTTTCTCTTAAATACCTAAATTAGATCTCTGCAGAGTGTGGAAACAGCAGATAACTAGCAATACAGAGTTAGTAGAGGAAAAAAAAGGGAACTTTCTTGAAGCGTCTCCCCTCCCCCCAGACAAAGTAAAATGACTGTATTGTACTGTTATCGACAGAGTTGCACGCAGCAAATGCTCGAATCATTTCAGAGATAATGAGACATTATGTTTCTTAGTTCACTATTTAAAAATATAAAACCAACAATTACAGATGGAAACTATTCATTCTGAGATTTATGGAGGGAAAAGCAGAAAAAAAAAAAAAAAAAAGTCCATGTCTTTCTAATGGCTGCATATACTGCAGATAACTGAGCCACAGAAAGGGAGCTGGAGTTTACCGAGAGAAGCCGGCGGGCAAGGAAGATGTGCCGTGGGTTTGGGCCTGGTTCTGACCCAGTCTAGCCTCAGGGAGGCCTCTTGGCTTCTGTGCGTAGAGGTCACAGCCATCACCTCCCTGGGTCTCTGATCTTTTGTGCTCTTGCAATAGTTTCCAGCAGTGGGAGACCCCCTTACAAAATGAATGGTACGTCAGGCCGAGACTTATCTCACCAGGGAAGCCCATGATTTGCAAGAAATGTCACACGTCTCACTGCGGAGACAGGAAAGCCTTTCTGTTTGAATCATTTAAGTCTGGGTGGGTGTACTAGCGAACATCTACTCATAGAATTTAAAGAATCTTTTTCTATTTATTTTCAGCAGTTTTCAGCAGCAGTGGCATTGTTCTGGAGTAGCCCGTGAACTGTAAACAGATTCTCAGTATTGAACAGGCAAATCGCCTTCGGTGTATACCGAAAAATTTCAGTGTTTTAAGCACTTGTCCTGAGATACGTTTTTTAGATTATCAGTTTGCACTGTGTAGATGTCAGGGCTTAACGGACAAAGACAAACTTCAGCCCAGCCCTAGTCATAATGAACAAAATTTCTGAAGTTAATAAAATCTTTAAAAGGTACATTATAATGTGTTTAAAAAATCCATTTTTAGTTAATAGCAATACTACTACTATTCAGTGTTATAAAAGGTTCTACAGTCAGATTCAAACACTAGAATCTATGTCCTTCAAAAACATTAAACATGTATTTACTTTCATTGAAAAATACTCATTTGATTTTATTATGTTTGTGAAAACATAGTTGGCAGTATTTAAATATTGATGTATTAACTGAGAAATTATCTCCTGGTTCCTCGAAAACATTAATTAAACTCTCAAAGGCTTTCTCTCTCTTTTCCGTGTTTCTCTGAAGAAAATATTTAGAAAACAAACAGTGTTGCCATGTGATAGGTTTTTTTTCAAATGAGACAACACAACGGAATAAAATATATGATCTGTAGCTGCTGAGGCTGAGTCAGTTCCTGTTTCAATAACAAGAGTGTCATCTGCTCAACTCTAACCAGCACAGTTTGTCATTGTGGATGTGGCTTTATTTGTACATGTTGCCAGAAAGTTCTCAGGGAAAATACACTCATAGTTTTCATACCAAAAAAGAAACTTTCGGTGAGCAGTTCTGGCTATGGCTGTGGCCTCGTTGATTATTTATGCTGTAACCAATGCTTCTCCAGTGGCAGGGTAATGCTTGCCTGGCTACACAAAATAATGTCTCAGTTTTCTCTGGGGAATTCATAATTTGCTCATGTCGCCCCAAAGCTCTCACACGCTTGTGCAGTGGTTTTCCAAAGAGTGAGCAGTGCGCCCCAATGGCATGGCAGAGAGAACACCCAAGCCGAGAATCAGAAGACCTGCAGTGTTGTCTGACTTTGCTAAGTGACTTTTGGATCTTGGACTTCTGTTTTCACATCTACAGAATTATGCCTTTGAATAATAACATGTTCTCTGTGCTTTCTTCTAGCGAAAAACTCTCTTAATTCTTGTTGTAGGATTATGAAATTGAGTTGGCAGTCTTCACTTGGTCAGAGCCTGATGTTTCCTGAATTTAGAACTTGGTTCCCCCGAGACCCACTGGACTAATTTAAAATGATTCATCCATGTGAGTCATTGCCCTGCTGCTTTCAGGACAAGATGTCTATCTATTGTCTTGTTGCTACCATTTTTTACAAATAACTCCAGCTCAGCAGCTGCAGACTCCAGACCCTGCACCTGGTAACAGCGGCCGGAAGACATCAGCTGGCTCTCTGCAGACACACCTGGAGGGAGAGCTTGGGAGGAAGGGGGCTGGGGCCTCCGGTCTGACCACCTCTGAAACATCATCCCACGCTGTCTCTGAGGTTTGTGTGGTTTGGGTCAGATTCTCAGTAGAACCAGAGGCATTTCAGGGATCTTCCGGGTCCTGAAGGAAGCCACTGGGCGAATAATTGGGTGTCACATTCCCTTTAGAGCCAGAAGGAAACAACATCCTATCAGAAGGAAGGGGAATTTCCTGCCGTGAAAAGGAATCTTAGAGCAAAACCAAGTCATGGTTTTGCCCTAATTTTAAAATCCTGTTGCTTATATGGAAGCATATGGGTCCCAACAATTTCTCTTTGAAAATCCTCATAATGAATGATATTATGGCCATGTTTCTCCCTCAAGTGTATCTTAAAAATGCATCTAGAGTCTTAACTATAAAGGCATCATTCAGTTGTAATAATTAACATCTTATTTGCATTCAGTACAATTCTAAGTTCTATATAAGTGTCTAATCTGGTGATGGGCGTCATATGATTGCTAAGTAAATATTTGCCGTTGGTTATAAAGAATGAATAAGATGGGCACAGCCCTGTTTTCCTGTTGTCGTAGCCCAGGGTTGCCTTCTCTATAAACTATGTGTGACTGCGGCTGAATCAGTGAAGCCATTGCCACCGGCCTCGTGCATCACGGTCCTGTGGACCTGTGAGTAGTTCCAACACTCCTGCGTGGTCACCCTGCTTTACTTGAAACTCAATTACATAAACCTGTTGAAGATAATGCTGCTGTGTGACCGCTGACAACTTTCCAAATGCCCTGTTTGCTGCTCAAGCTGATGTTCCCAAGGAGAGAGTTACAAGTATTGGAGGAAGCACCTGCCTCAGGGAATGAGCCTGCAGTCTGCTTCTGCACAACCACGGGTCATTCCCAATGCGAGGATGCTGGAGAGGACCCAAGCTGACGTCCGGGTTTCCATCAGTTCAGAATGACTTGATCCTTCCTACCAATTAGGGTCTTGATCCTTCCTACCAATTAGGGTCTTGATCCTTCCCTACCAATTAGGGTCTTGATCCTTCCCTACCAATTAGAACCAATTAGGGTCTCTGGGTCCCATGAAGACCGCAAGAAATGCAGAGTCTACTCCTGAATTGCTTGGTTTCATCAAGTGTCTGTGGCTAGATATCAACCAGGGTTGGCCATTTCCTGCTTCAGTTCAAATAAGACCAATAATGGAGTTCCACAGTTGTCTCCAGCTGGTCCTCCCTTCCAGGCCCCCTTTCTGCCAGTCTGCTCTGTGTTTCAGGAGAATAATCCTCCTTCCATAGATTGATCGATGCCTGCACACTGCTTTCACTTCCCATTTTAAGATCTCATCCCTCCAGGCAGCATCCCTTGGTTTGGAATCTTGGTTGTGAATTGCCAAACCTCAAGCCCCCTCCAGGCTCACTTAGCTCTGCCTCCCTATAGCATCCCATAGCTCCAGCCATATCAGTCTGCATCCCAGCCCTCAGCGTGGTCAAGAGCTGTAAACGCACTTCTCTCCTTCTGGCTTGTTTGTTATGTGGACTGACTGTCCTGCTGGCTGCCTTTGCTGAGGGTGTTCCCTTCCACAGAGCTCAGGCCACCTGGGAGAGCCACTTCTGTCCACCCATCCCTGAGGGGATGCATCTCTGTCCCTTCTGCTTGCCTCCTGCACTCCGTGGTTGTGCTCTTGGAGAGTTACCGTGCGATCTGCATTTTCCGCTGCACCACCCTCTGCAGTTAAGAGTGTCTAAGGTGACTGTTTCCCTACCGCACAGAAAACTCGAGATCCATGGTGTGACAGGAAGAGCTTTCCAGCTGTGTGGCCTTGGGCCGTCTTACTCTCTGGGCCTCAGTTTCCTCATTGGTAGCATGGAGCACAGAAAGCTCCCAACGGGAGCTGTGAGGGTGAATGGAGGATTCATACCAGAGCATGGTGGGATGGCCCTGCAGAGCGGATGCTCAGGAAACCCTCCCGCCAGCTCCTGGGGAGCATGGGAGGCGCTGGCTCCTTAGTTCTCTATGGAAGGACGGTTCTGCACCAGATATTATTATTAGAGTCTCATATTTGGAATTCTGGACTTGTGTGCTCAACAGGGGCCTCAAGTCCCCAGTGTCGCTCAAAAGTGACAAATCCAAATAAAAGATCCTGGCAAGTGATTAGCTGCCTTTCCTGCTGCTGTGCTCATAAACCCTGTTGCTATTTTTGGGCCGGCATTGTTCAACCTGGATTTAGTTCTCCTTTGCTGTCTATTTTGGCACTGACCTGCTCTGAAAGGGCAGGCTCCAAGCCGGGTGTCACGCCCGATGGCTTGTCCACAGTCTTTGTCCAAATGGACTCCGTGAGGATATCACTAGCGGAAAAGTAAAAGATGAGAGGACTTGAAAAAAAAAATCTTCCATTCAGAATCTTTTTAAAAATATACTTTCAAACAAAGAAGTATAATAGAAAGCATTTTGGTTTTCATTTAAAGCTAAAGAAAATCAGTCACCTAGAAATGTGAATTATTGGAGGAAGAGAGGAATTGTTAAGATCATTCTACAGTGTCTATATGTACTTATATATCCCAGTGTCTGTGTGTACATGTGTTTATGGCTGTGTATGTATGTGTGTGTGTGTCTCCGTGTGTCTGCCTATATGTCTGCATGGAAGTATGTATGTATATCTGTGTATGTACATGTGTATGTATGTGTATGTCTGTGTATCTGTGTGTGTCTGTGTATATGTGTGTCTGTATGTATACATGTGTGTCTGTGAGTCTGTGTGTCTGCCTGCATATCTGCGTGTGTGTGCATGCTCTATGTGTTTGTATATGTCTGTGTGTCTCTGAGTGTCTCTGTAGGCGTCTCTCTGTGTGTCTGCTGCATATCTGCGTGTGTGTATGTGTGTATGGTCTGTGTGTGTTTGTATGCGTGTCTGTGTCTGTGTGTAATTCTTTATCTACTCCTCTGTTTTCTGAGCAGGCTGGTCCTTTGAATCCCAGGGGAGAATTTTTCCTTATACTTACTAAAGAAGTTTGTCAATACAGTATAAGCACAATGTAAATGTGAGGATTAACACCTTGAGATAATTTTAATCAACTATCGTTCACCCTTTCTGAAATGCACTGCCTTGGAGGCATCTACTCTCCTGCTACGGGACAGAAAAAAGAACCACGGTCGTTTTATTTCCATTTCTTCGTTATCACACTGTGTCCGCTGCCTGAGCTGCACAAGGAGTCATTTTGTCATGTCACTGCAGGGGTCTCCTGTGGCCCCAAATCTCACGTGTTTGTGTCCCTAGGAACTGCAACCCCAACCATGTCATGAAGAGGGGCCGGCGCGGCGGCTTCTGGCTGCGGCACACACGTTCACCTACAAGGCTCACTTCCTGCCCACAAGGATCAGTGTTTTTATTGATCATTCAGTGATTCTGAAGGGAAAACAGCTCTACTGTCACTGCCAGTGACAGGACAGCCCAGGAGAGCAAGGGCAGGCTTCTCTCCAGGTGTGGCTGCTCTTCATGGCTTCGGTCATAGTGTGGCGATGATTGAAGAGTTAGTCTTGGGGCTGTTGCTTGTGAGAACTGGAGAGCTGTGTGTCACTATCGGAATCGGCCAGGCCCACGCCGGGGTGAACTGGGCTTACAGGAAATGCACTCACAGGTGAGACAACCTTTGGCACCAGCTCCCAACTTTCAGTTCAGAGAACGGTGAGTTCCCGGTACAAGGAGTGGAAGCTGATGTCATCGAAAAGATATTGCCTTGCTTTGAAATCAGCAAGCGTGGTCAAAGTTCTCCAGTACATACACACAGATGAATAATGTGACTCTGAATCACAACGGGCAGCTTTTTGATAAACAGATATTCCCCAAAAAACAAAAAAACAAAAAAAAACTAGCCCCATATGTGGTTTTTCTGAGAATGCTACACAGCTTTCATATGTGCATTTTGACCCTATTTTCACTTACAACTTTCTCATAAGATATTGTTCGGAGTGAAAAGCCACAATTAGCTCTAGGCCAAGAGTGAATAATTTCAACAGCGGCTCTAAGACGGTTTATAGTTTTGGAGCAGTATATGAGTAAAAGTAACAATTTCCACAGAAGGACAAAGAAAAGGAGATTTTTGCACACTACAGGAAAAAAAAAAAAGGTTTAAACTTTTGTATATGAAAAAGTTCAAATTCCCAAGGCTTGCTGAACACAACTCCAGGTAGTTTGAAAATTTGCTTTCAATAAAAATTTATTTGAAATGAAATGCTGTACTAACTTTCAGGGCTAAATCAGGAAACACTGCTTTCACTAATTAATATTAAACAGTTGGTGAGCACAGCACTTCTGGATATGTTCCTTCTTCATAACTAAAACTAGTGAAATTTTAATTGAATTCTGATGACAAGCTTAATAGCATCATTCTCTACGTTGACTCTTTAAAGCTATTGTATATTTGCAAATTGTCTTTGCATTCCTCTTAGCTTAGTTACTTGCTTTGCTCAAACAGTAAAATTAAAGTCTTACTAATGTCAAATGGTTTTGCTTTTCCTGTGTAAACGTAAATATGTTAAGAAATGTATAGCAAGTTGTCTCATTTTAATGGAGACTCGTCAGTGCTATTTAATGCCTCTCAGTAGTATTTCTGGCAAACTGCACATAGCCTTCCTCATAGAATGAGGAGTGGGCATTGAAAGGAATTTCTAAACTGTGGCATTTTCTGGCATGCTGTCAGTTGGCTTAGTCATCTAAGCTGTCAGCTCACACCCTTGACAGCCAGTTCAGGAGCTGGGGAAGAGTCCAAGTTTGGTGTTTTGAAGGAGCTTCCAGGGGTCTCTGGTACTTAATGATCACCTTGAAAGTCATCGATTTCAAAAAGAACATTCCACTGTGGAAGAGCAGCCAAGAGAAGCAAACCTCAGGCACACGCAGTCTGTAACAGAAACCGAAACTCCTAGCAGGAAATTACCATGACCAGCAGTGACAGAGCCAGGCAATGTCAGTGAACTCGGCGTGCAGAGCTGTGCGGAGAACGGCCCCATGGCAGAGTTATTATTAATATTATTATTATTATTATTATTGTTAAGAATTGAAAACCATTCTCTAAAATGGTGCTGGCTCAGGGTTAGTTTCCAGACGGCTTGCTAACCTGCAGGGGCTGGGGTAGAAAGTCGTGCTATAAAAGGCATAGGTGTGGCCGTGACGTCGAATGTTTCGCTGTGGATGAGATGCCCACACGCTTCGGGACTCATATACTATGACATTTTGGGTGCAGAGAGACACTGCACCATTCGGCACTCAACTGCTGTCTCTCTGCCATCAATTTTGTCAAATGTCAAAAATCATCTGTTCAGAGACGCCTATGTGGAAGAGAGGAGTGGACTCTGAGGATTTAGGAGTCAGTCTCCTAACTCAGCTCAACACCCTCTCACTCAGGACAACTTCCGCTTGCCTAGTGGGGAGAAGCTTCCAAGTGCAGTGCAGGCAGCATTGTGAGGCGCTGGAGGAAATGGCTCGGCCATAGTTCCTATGGAAATCTCGGGGATTCAAGGCTTTAGCCAAGCCCCTCAAAGACCACAGCCCTCCCTCAGCCATCCACCAACAGCTTTCTTGGCTCCCCCCAAGCTGTTCTCCACTGAGTCCTCAACTCATGTTCTCTGCTGACATTTCCCCTAGTTGTGGTGGCCATGCCCGCCAGGGAGCTGCTCCCTCTAAAGGTGATCTTCCCCCATCTCCGGGACTCACAGTCATGGCTGCTCCAAAGACCACCACGAATTTCCTACTCTTAATCACATGGGATGCATCCAAGGGCTCCTTGAGGCTCAGCCCTTGTTAAAAGAGTGCAGCTTGCAGACCACATGCTTCCTTGTAGAGAAGGAAGGAAGGAAGGAAGGAAGGAAGGAAGGAAGGAAGGAAGGAAGGAAGGAAGGAGAGAGAAACTCTCATTGTATACTTCAAATTCTAGAAGGAAGCAGGACTTAATTCAAGTTTTTCTCCTTAATGTAGAAATAACCCGTTCTGAAATTCCAGTCACAGAGGCCATTGGCTTGGGCCTTCTTAGTCAATATGTATGACAGACTTTTGAGAGTGTCATTCACCTGTTTATGATAATAATTAGAAGATAGTATAGATTAAGCATCTCAAATCCAAAACTATGAAGTAAAAAATGCTCCAAAGTCTGAAACGTTTTGAGTTCCAACATGATGCTCAAAAGAAATGCTCATTGGAGCATTTCAGGTTTTGAATTTTCAGATTTGGGATGTTTGAATGGTACGTTTATGATGTAAATATTCCAAAATCCAATAAAATCTGAAATCTGAGACACTTGGGTGCCAAACATTTCAGATGAGCAATGCTCAACCTATATACACCTATCAATTTGTTCCCAACTGGAGAGGAAAGAAAAAGTCAGCCACACTGACTTTTTCTTTCATATCAGCAAATATGTACCAAAAATTTGAGTAAGTACAAGTTGTAGAAAGTCAGGGAGACCAAGAAAGGACATCAACAATTCTGAAGCACCCTAAAAATGCAGATAACTGTTTTTTGTTTTTTTTTTTTCCTGAAACTGGGTCTTGCCATGTTGCCCAGGCTGGGCTTGAACCCCTGGGATCAAGTGATTCTCCTGTCTCGGCTTCTCAAAATGCTAGGATTAAAGGCATGAGCCACCACACCTCGCCTGGTAACTGATTGTTTAAAGACAATAAATATGGAAGTATTTATGATGTGCACAGTATCTTGATAAATGTTGTTAATATGAATGAAGGTACATTGACTACTCTTCTTGGGGAAATTGCAGATTAAGGTAATGGCATCATCTGAGCTCCCAAAAGACACTCGATTTCTCTTGTAAATGCTCTGATTCTCTTGTGTGGTCACATGGCTTTTGTGTTACTACCAGGAAAGTTATCAATGGAATCTTCTAGATCTGTGGTTCTGTGTTCATTTTATTCACTCATGCCTCATATCTTCATTAGTAACACTTCTCATTCCTGCAATAATTCTTCACCAAGGCCAAGGACCACTTCATGGGGCAGAACGACATCAACTTCTTCCTAGCTGGAGAGGAAAGAAAGAGTCCATCTGAGAAAACAGCCCTCCCTGAGTTCTGGCCTCGTTGGGGCACCACTTGTAATGTAGATTACCTCAGACTCCTCAAACACGAAGTACTGCTGCACGTAATGATAACATACTTGTGCAAATTAATTTTTAAAAGCCCTTTTCCCATAAATCTAAAACTTACAGATATATAAGAACTAACATTTCCTTCCATTTCATAGAAGTCGTAAGAACTGGACCTCTTCATTTGCAGAAGGGGCCCTGTGTTGATACATCTTGCCCAGAGACGTTTTGTGTGCTGACCTGTCATCTGGGCTCCTGAGTTAGTTTGCCCCTCCTTGCAGTTACGCTGAGCACTACGGAAAGCCAGTTGATTCATTGTTGTAGATGACAATGATAGTCTCATAAGCACTCAGGATCCCATGTGCTGGGTTGGTTTTCATTCTGTGGCTCTTCACCCTTATTCTTGGATTGGTGCTGTGTATTAGTCCATTTTCACACGGCTATAAAGAACTACCTGAGACTGGGTCATTTATAAAGAGAAGTTTAATTGTTCTGCCACACATTTAAAGCATCAGATTGCGTGAGAACTCGCTCACTATCAGAACAGCATGGGGAAAAACCATGATTCTGTCACCTCCCTCCAGATACATAGGGATTACAGCTTGACTTGAGATTTGGGGCGGAAACGGAACCAAACCGTATCATGCTGCCATCAGAATAGTGCCCCCCAAACACATCTATCTCCTGTTGCTACCTTTTATAATTCCTAGGCTTCAACTGTGCTGGCAATCATGATGTCTCTAGATGGCTAAAGAGAACAAGCTCTGCCTAAGAGGAGTCCGTCATTCTGCACAACGGAAGCTTCTTTTTGGTCATTGTTTCTGGTCTCTCTTTCAGGGATCTGCTGTCACTGAGCACTACAGGCCTGCTCTACACAACCCATCCACCTGTGTTTATAGCCTCCCCAGCCCTCGAAGCCCATGTACGAGAGAAAAGGAGGAGGATATCAGAGTGATAAAATGAGTTTATGTTGCTTTTAAATGTAGCCACCGTATCTTCTCACAAGTCCTTACATAGTCCGTCTTTCTGAACTGGCTTTAACTCTTCCTGGCGTGTTTCTTGGTAGAGGGCAAACATCCGGGATGGTGGTCACAGATTGTCACAGATAATTGACAGCAGGAAGCATAGACTCAGTTGTGACCATGGTTTGGTTCTGTGACCCAGCTTTCTTTCTGTGTGTGTGTTTTGGAGCAGATTGAAATTCACTTGCTTTCCGAAAAATATCTGAGGTCCAGACAGTTCAAATTAGTACGCTTACGTTGTTAAAGGCTCTAAAAAAGGTTGTACTCTCTTCAGTTAAATAGGAGAAAAACATACTTGCATATCAATTCCTGAACCACAGAAACTGCCAGATAATAAATATTTGTTGTTTTAAGTCATTAAGTTAATTGAGGGATAATTTGTTATACAGTCGTAGCTATGCCAGATGAAAAGGGCTGATGCCATCACAATACGGAACCATAGATGGAAATCCTAGGAATTTGCTATCTCATTGATTTGATGGTGAATTTTTGCACATGAGTTGATCTTATATTAACATTAGCATTTCGTGGAAAACTGAGAGTGTCACCCTCATGACACTGCTCTTCCACCTCGTCTCTCTATGCAGTCTTATCTTGTCACTTTATATGTGTACATTTCCAGCAGGAGAAGCGTATTTTTGGTCTAGGTAATTTCCCCAGACACTGTTTCCTGTGTAGCTGAAGAGAAAAAGACTATTCATTAATATCTTGTTAGCCATACACCCAGGCAAGACACAAAATTGTATTGTTTTTGCTTGAAAGAATTTGGAGGAAGACAGAGCCACCTCCTTTAGATCCAGATCGGCCCATGCTCCTGGTCAGTAAGAAATGGACGTGTCCTGTACATTCCTGACTTGCTTTTCTCATTGCTTGCAGCCCCCCATTGGTGATTTCCATCCAGCTCGCGATTCTGTGCTGTTCAGGTCACGTTAACAGACAGCAACCGACTTGCCAGACAGGTCCCACAGTAGCAACACGTGACTGCGATCACATAGGGGACCTTGCCAAGCCCTCTCAGCCCCAGACTTAATGTCACAACTCTGATTCTGTGGGATAGTGAGGCAGTGCTGACGGGGGTTGACAAGTAGCACAAGGGCATTTCAGGGCCCAATTAAAAAAAAAAACTAGGTCGTGATATTTATTTGGTATAGAAAAATTAGAAAACATAACTGAACAAAGAGAAGAGCCTACAAATTAACCTCTAATCACAACCTAAACATAACTGGTCGCTGAGAAAAGGGCCTGGCCGAGGGGATGAGAGCCAGAACTAACTCCTGCGAAGCCGAGCCTCCCGGGTGGTGGGGGGCGGGGGCGGGGGAGACAAACCTTATGCTTTTCCCTAATGGACAACGTGATCTGCAGAACCCATGGATGCAGTGACTGCTGTGAGTGCTCAGAGCACGTGGCCTTGCAGGTGTCCATTCTCTATTTCAGGTTGTGGATTTTCAGGCTTGGGTTGCTCACATGGCCTTTTTATAATGCACATATTCCAAAATTTGATAAAATCTGAAATTCAAAACCCTTTGGTCCACAGCATTTCAGATAAGCAATATTCAGCCTGTATAAGCCTATCAGTTTCTTCCTAGCTGGAGAGCAAAGAAAAAGTCAAGCACACTGATGTATCAGTAAATACGTACGGAGGATTTTTGAGTGAGTATCAGTCATGGAAAGTCAGGGAGACCAAGAAAGGACGTGAACAATTCTGAAGCAACTTCAAAATGCAGGCGACTGATTTTGTTTTTTAGACAATAAATATATAAGTATTTACAATGTGCAAAGTATCTTGATAAATGCTATTAATACAAATGAAGGTACATTGACTCCTAAGGGAAATTGCAGGTTAAGGTAACAGCATAACCTTAGATCCCAAAGGACACTGGTTTCTGGGTTCTGCTTTTTAACACTCTGGTTCTCTTATGTGGTCACATGGCCATTGTGTAGGTCACTGTCAGGAGAGTTTCCAACAGAGGCTTCTAGATCAGTGGTTTTGTGTCCATTTTATTCACTCATGCCTCATACCTTCATTATAGACACTGAAGGTTGGAGAGAAATGAGGTTGGATCACTGCTGTTGAAATTAAAATATCTTCCTCTCTAATCTGTTATTATTTCAGATTTATATGTGAGGGAAACCAACATGTAGAGAAGTTAGGAAATCTTCCCCAAATCACACAGCTGGTAAATTCCAAAATCAGAATTCAAGCTTCAGGGAGTTGAATCCCAAGGCCAGGGGCCTTATTTCCACAGCTCATCATCTCTATCTCTGATGTTTTCCTCCCTTCCAGCCCCTGCTGGGACACCTGGGGCACTCATGGAGCATCTAGCTGTCTATTTACACAGTCACATCTTTAACTTACCTAGGTGGAATAGTGTCTACTATATTGTTTGGCAACCTGCTTTAATTCTTCTAAGAATGTAGCCTGTGTATTATCTTTATCAATGAATTAATATCTATTTCTTTAATTGTAAGTTCTACATAATTGTATGAAAACATTGTATGAATGCATGCTTGGCTTATAGTGACTATCCCCGTTGCTGATGGGGAAGACTGGGATTATAAATGCTGGAAGACAGGACATATATATTTTTAAGGCTTTCTATATATTTTCTCAAATTCACTTAAAAGGTGACATCAGTTTGCATTCACATCAACTGCATTTTGGAGTGAACACAGGGCGTTGATACAAATCTGCCAGCATTTGAGGAGTAAGTGTTTGTTCTGAGGCTTAAGCCGTTACAAGAACGCACACCACAATGATCAAGCCACACAAAGTCCTCTGGTGACTCATGAGGTTGGAGAGAAATCGCTGCTGTTGAAATTAAAATATGTTCCTCTCTAATCTGTTATTATTTCCGATTTATATGTGAGGGAAACCAACACTTAGAGAAGTTAGGAAATCTTCCCCAAGTCACGTAGCTGGTAAAGTCCAAAATCAGAATTCAAGCTCCAGGGAGTTGACTCCCAAGGCCAGAGGCCTAGTTTCCACAGCCCGTCGTCTCTGTCTCTGATGGTTTCCTCCCCTCCCCTCCAGCACCACCAGGACATATGGGGTGCATCTTGAGGGGGAGCCTTGGTCACCTTCTTTTTCTTCAATAACATAAGCTCCGACCACTTTGTCCCGTTGGCCAGATTCACTTAAGCACTTAAAACACAATGACTAGATTCATTTTTAATGCACAGAACATTAGAGGCTCCTGCATGCAAACAGTCTTGGATGATCCAGAAGTAGCTCAATCCATAGGATATACATATTCTTTTTATTCTTTTTTTTTTTTTTTTTTTTTTTGAGATGGAGTCTTGCTCTGTTGCCCTGGCTGGAGTGCAGCAGAGCTATCTCGGCTCACTGCAACCCCCGCCTCCTGGGTTCAAGCGGTTCTCCTGCCTCAGTCTCCCAAGTAGCTGGGATTATAGGCATCTGCCACTATGCCAGGATAGTTTTTGTATTTTTAGTACAGACAGGGTTTCACCCTGTTGGACAGGCTGGTCTCAAACTTCTGACCTCAAGTGATCCACCCGCCTCAGCCTCCCAGAGTGCTGAGAGTGAGCCCCTGCACCCAGCCCGTAGGATATTTTTTGATGTGGTTTTTGGTGTAGAATATTTTAGCATACTAGGATGTGCTCTGAGAAGTCCCTTATACATCTTTTCTATTGCTGCAATATAGTCACACGTGCAACCGGTGAATAGAAGTGTTTCTTTTGCTTTATTTTTTTGGCTATGCAAATACACAGAGCAAAAACAAAACAAAACAAACAAACAAACAAAAGCTATTTGAAAAGATTCTACTACTCTGTTTTTTTGGTTTCTTTTTTTTTTTTTTTCTTTTTTTGTTAGAGATGGAGTCCATTTCTGTCGCCCACGCTGGAGTGCAGTGGCACGATCTCGACTCCCTGAAACCAGCTACTCTGTGTTTTGAGTTCTTGCTGCTTCACATCAGCACAGTGCGAGATGCATGGTGAAAGGCACAGCTGTGTAAGTGACATGGCATCTGCTCCTACACAGTCAGACAGTTTAAAGGACTCAGTGTTATTCCACCTTCATCAGGATGCAGCCCAAAACTAACAGAGGGACAAGAAGGAAAACCCAACCCCTCAACAGATCACCTTGACAGGTGATCTCTAAGGTGATCCAGAAGTAGTTCAATTCATAAGATATATATTTTTTTATTCTATTTTTTTTTTAGGGCATCATCATCCAAGGTGATGCTCTAAGACATGTGGATGTGGAATTAAAGCCGGGGTTATAGCAACACGTTCTAGGAATAGCACTGAATCTGTTACCTTTAATTTTTTTCTTCCACATTTCCACATTTCCTTTAAAAGGAATCCCAAGAAGTTGGATAGTATCTGTACCCGTCTCCCACTGGCATCTGGAAAAAACCTAAGTTAAGGAAAGATGTTTGCTGCACTCCTGTGGTTTTTTATGTTTATGATGCTAACCCATACTAGTCACTATTGCTTTGAGGTATGGCCTGAGTGTCTACGTCCCCTCCAAAATTCTTATGTTGAAATCCTAACCTCCAAGGTGATAGTATTAGGAGGTGGGGCCTTTCGAAGGTGATGAGGACTTGAGGGTGGAGTGCTTGTGAATGGAATAAGTGCCCTTCTGAAACATGAGGACACAGTAAGAAGGAACCATCTATGAACCAGAAATTCGACCCTCACCACACAGAACCTGCCAGTGTCTTCATCTTGGACTCCTCAGCCTCTGGAACTGAGATAAATACATTTCTGCTGCCTATCAGCTACCTGGTTTATGATATTTTGTTATAGCAGACCAAACAAAGACACCATATGACAAGTTATCCCTTAATTTTAGTAACTTAAAGCAACAATTCTATTTTTTCTTATGATTTTGTGGGTCAGAACCATGGGAAAGACTCAAGTGCATAGTTCTTAGCTGGGGTCTCTCAGGGCTGTTGTCATCTGAAGGCTGGACAGTGGCTCAGACACAGGCTAAGCATCTGATGCAGCCTGTGCAGCCTGTTGGCCAGAGCTCGGCTGGGACTGTTGACTGGAGCACCTACAGCAGCCTCCCAGAAAGGTGGTCTCAAGGTCATTGGACTTTGCTTTTGCCAGAGCAAACATCTCAAGCATATCATGTGCGGGATAAGGCCTGCAAAGCTTTTTCTGACCTCATATTGGAAGTCCTACAGTGTCACATCCAACATAATCTGTTGTTTGAAGCAGTCACACATCCAGCCAGGGTCAAAGCAAAAAAAATCATAGACCCCTATATGCCAGTGGGAGAATTATCAAATAATTTTGTACTTTTTAAGCAGTTATGAAGAAAATTATGTTGTGCACTTTCCAAAGTAAACTACATGATTTTTAAGTGACCAACTTGACATTAGTGTGTGGAGATGTGTTCGCATGTCAGCCTACCCATCGAAATTCTGCTCACAGAATAATGAGACATTGATATCACTTCATTGATCACAAAGGACTCGAAAACTATGTTATCTCTACAATTCTCACTCCAACTGAGGGTTGTACAGACTATTCTGTTTCCAATGAACAGACACTGAAGCTCAAAAAGTGCAATGACCTGCCCAGTGCTCCATGATGCCTGGTCTCTCTTGTCAGTGAACCAACTCCCACTTCTACTCAGCTGAATTCCTTGCACACTTTTGACCTAAGCTTTTGTCAAACGCTTGCTGTACAGAAACTGTCTATAAGCACTGCATACCGGAACTGAAATAACCAGTGCCTGTTGTTATGAGCCATGGAAATTGTCCACTGGGCGCTGTTGGACTGGTAGGTGCTGCTGCTTGATATGGCACACGTGTCAGGTTGGGGGGTCAGTGTTTGCTAATTACAATTCAGTTTTATGTAGGAGGCGTTTGACGGTGAACATAAATTACTTGTCTCATGGATTCGCTTTAGAGAACATTTCCGTGACAGCCCTAGAGTCACTTTTCTACTGGGAGGTGAACATTGAAGTAGAATGTACTAGCCTCACTCTTTACGCATACATCCACACGTATGTTATTCCTGAAGCCTCAGGTACCTGTCCAGTTTTTGACTTGAGTTTCTGGGGTTTTTTTTTTTTTAAACTTTTTTTTTAAATAGAAAATATTATATTTTATTGTGGTAACATACTCCTGACACAAAATGTACGATCTTATCGTTTTTAAGTGTACAGTTCAGGGGTATTTAATACATTCACAGTGTTGTGTAACCACCACCACCCTCCATCTGCTGAACTCTTTCCACCTTGAAAAATTGAAATTCCATACCATTAAACAGTAATGCCCGTTTCCTCTCCCCTGGCAACCACCATCCTGCTTTCTGTCTCTATGATTTGACTATTCTAGGTACCTCATATAAGCAGAATCATATAGCGTTTGTCTTTTTGTGATGGGTTTATTTTACTTACTGGAATGTCCCCAAGGTTCACCCATGTTATAGCATATGTCAGAATTTCCTTTCTTTTCTTCATGGCTAAATAATATTCCACTGTGTATATGTACCACATGTTGTTTATCCATTCATCTCTTGAAGGGCATTTGGCTTGCTTCTACCTCTCTGCTCTTGTGAATAATTCTGCTGTAGATTTATGTGCACCAATATATCTTCAAGACCCTACTTTCGATTTTTTTGGATATATACCCAGAAGTGGAATTGCTGCATCATATGATAAATCTATTTTTAATTTTTTGAGGAACCTCCATGCTGTTTTCTACAGTGGCTCCACTGTGTTACATTTCCACCAACAGTGCACAGAGGTCCAGTTTCACCCCATCCTCTCTATAGACTTGAGTTTTAAGGAAAGATTGAAACATAAGGCAGCTGTTCGCCTGTTCCTTGTCTTTCCTGACATCATCTTTGTTGTTGTTAGTTTTTTGTTTTGTTTTGTTTTTTGAGATGGAGTCTCGCTCTGTCACCCAGGCTGGAGTGCAGTGGCACGATCTCTGGTCACTGCAACCTCTGACTCCCGGGTTCAAGTGATTCTTCTATGTATTTATGGGTTACATGAGAAAATTTGATACAGGCATGTGATGAGGACTAATCACATCAGGGGAAATGGGGTGGGTGGACTTTTGACACATAGAAAGTGTTCATTCAGGATGGCCGCGGTGGCTCACGCCTGTAATCCTGGCACTTTGGGAGGCCAAGGCAGGTGGATTGCCTAAGCTCAGGAGTTCGCGACCTATCTGGCCAACATAGTGAAACCCCATCTCTACTAAAACACAAAAAATTAGCTGGACGTGGCAGCATGTACCTGTAATCCCAGCTACTTGAGAGGCTGAGGCAGGAGAAATGCTTGAACCTGGGATGTAGAGGTTGCAGTGAGCTGAAATCACACCACTGCACTCCAGATTGGGCGACAGAGCAAGACTCTGTCTCAAAAAAAAAAGTGTTCATTCATTTCTTCTTTTCTTTTTTTTTTTTTTTTGTATTAAGCACAGTCCCACTCCCACTCTAAGGTTTCTGATCATTAGATCCTCAAGCTATCCGGCCGCTGTGACATCGTTTCTCACTCTCAAGACCTCCATTCTCCCACAGGACAAGGAGGAGAACGTGTGATTCCGCCGTAATCCATGAGGACCTTGATGCTGAAAAATACACTCAGGGATTCTATTGTTTGCCATCCCCATGTGCCTGTGGTCACAAAGTTTCTAGACATTAAAAGTCACAGCTCCCCACGGAAATTTGGGGACATCTGTAAACATACAGCAAAATAACAGATTCCAGCCAGGGGCAGTGGCTCACGCCTGTAATCCCAGCACTTTGGAAGACCGAGGCTGGCAGGTCACCTGAGGTCAGGAGTTAGAGACCAGCCTGGCCAACATGGTAAAACCCCATCTCTACTAAAAGTACAAAAATTAGCCAAGCATGGTAGCATGTTCCTGGAATCCCAGCTACTCAGGAGGCTGAGGCAGGAGAATCGCTTGAGTCTGGAGGGTGGAGGTTGCAGTGAGCCAAGATCGCACCACTGCACTCCAACCTGGGTGACAGAGGGAGACTCCGTCTCAAAAATTAAAAAATAAAAACAACAGACTGTACTGACATCTTTGTTGTTGTTAGTTTTTTGTTTTGTTTTGTTTTTTGAGATGGAGTCTCGCTCTGTCACCCAGGCTGGAGTGCAGTGGCACGATCTCTGGTCACTGCAACCTCTGACTCCCGGGTTCAAGCGATTCTTCTATGTATTTATGGGTTACATGAGAAAATTTGATACAGGCATGTGATGAAGAAATGAAGACTATGAAATGAAGATGAAGAATGAAATCTGCAAGAGAATGAAGATTAATGGAAATTACAACGGTTAGGAAAATAGCCATCCACCATGCATTCGGATCACACTTTCATGCTCTCAGGGGTATACACCATCTCATTCCAAATAGCCCCACCTAAGAATGTTCTAGAATACCTCACATCCTTAGCTTATGTCATGGCTTCATAACATCTTCACAGGGAGTGCCTATGCTCCTTTTGGAGTCAAGTGGGATTTCCAGCACATTTATCTCCACAATAAATATAGTCTAGAGCTCATTATGACTCTTTAGCAATATTGACTGCATATTTTGAAGCTACATCTGTGGAGTGTCACAGGGCCTGGCTGGGCTGGTTGTCTCTGGCAGGCCTACCGTATGAAGGCCTGATGGAAAGTTCAAAGAAAGATTTCAATCAGACTTAAGGCAAACACTTAAATTCACTCCATACTGGTGAACACGCTGCCCTCACGCTCATTGGAAGGCTGCCTGGATCTATCACTATTACTTCCTAATTGACTGGAATCTATTGAACTTGCAGCTTTGTTGACAGTGCACTAAGAAGTACTATTAATCACAACTACCTCCATTGGTGAACACCATTTATCTCTGTCATCGTGTGTGTTTAAGAACCATCTTTGCACTGAGATGATCCCAGGTCCAATCACAATGATCATTACCTGATGTCACCTTCAAAACGTGGCTCAGCCAGAGTAAAATCTGTAAGGACAACACCATGGTGACCAGTGGTCCAACCCACAATGGGGGAAGTAGAGAGCTGGACAAAAATGATTTCAAGCTTTCAGAGGTGATAGCAGTTAGGTAAGTGGGTTTATGATGCAAGACCCTTGAATGCTCCTTTAATCTTTAGAGTGGGGGCTGCTGAGCTTTGTTAATTTTGCACAAAATTATCTGCAGTGCTGCGTTCTTCTTGGATTACTCAAAAAAGCCTTCCAAGTGGTGACGGCCTGGCATCAGAGGCCACACCCTCAACAGGAGCTCCAATCCCACAGCATCAGCACCTTTCTGTCAGGGAGAGAGTGTGACCATGATGAGAACAACAGTGGTTCCCCACGGTCTTCCCTTGCAGAAGGAGAACGTCAGACAGAGTTCTAGTTAAACGTCGACATAGCTTTTCAGCTGAAAAATTCCATTTTATCAGCTGAGCATGAGACTTGGTCTGGGATATTTGGTTGCAAAACAAAACAAAACCTGCTCAAATCATGTTAAAACAAGCAAACAAACTCGCTGACAAGTTTATATTGGAAGATACTGAATGTAAGGGCAGAAAGCAATGCTAGCCCCAGGAGAGATCAGCGCCTGAGCCTGTGAAGTCATCCAGAGGGAGGCAGGGCCCTTCCTCAGATCCCGTGGGGTCTGGGATCCTGCTGTCTTCTGCCTCCCTGGGCAAAGCTCACGATTTCTGTAATCCAGGATCCCAGCTAGTGCTGATGAGGGAGGTCCCCTCGTGGAATAGTTACTGGTAAATTCATTGAGAGGAGCCTGGATTTAGTCCACCCAGATGTGTGCATGTGCGTACATGCATGCACGGGTGTATGTGCACATAAACACACATACGCATACACTGGGCTTCCAGATTAGAATTTATTTTGTTGCAGATATTTATTTGACCATGATGCTCTGCCACTATAATCAGGTTATTTTCCTGAGTGAGGCTCCATTTCCCCCACCGCAAATGGCAATAAAAGCAGCACCTTTCCTGCTGGGAGCCCACACACTGCCTTCCACTCTGGGTCAGGCCTTGCTGAAGGCCGCCGCCATCATTATTTCCTTCCTGTGAGTTAGAGGTTATTTCATTCCACATACTTGCATTTCTAAAAAGAAAAAAAGGATATATTTTATATGTTTTCATCTTAGGCTTTCTTTGAGCTGAATAAGAAGGGGGCAGAGTTGTATGTGATCTGAAACTTCAGTCTTTCAGCAAATATTATATGGTTAAGATTTAGATGGTTATTTCTGACGTTAAATGTTATATTTCTAATATTCCATCATTTGCAAAATGATTGCTAGATGATTACCCATTTAGTAAGTTAAACTGGAAGTTTTCACCCCAGTGTCTACTATGTTAAATAGTTTTGTTTTCTTAAGTCATGAATGGAATTTCAATGTAATTAAAATGTTCAGAATCTACTTGATGAAACAGTAATATCTGGTGGGAAAATTACCCAATGCATACCAGTGGCTCTTGAATCTCGGTCTCACGCTGAGTAGAAAAAGCCAGACACCAAAGAGAGGTGGGGTCTGAGTTCACTGCCTGAACAGCCAGAGCAGGCCAAACTCACTTTTAGAGATAGAAACCCTATCAGGGCTTGCTGGAGGCAGAGCGGGAAGAGTCTGTATGCAGAGGCTCCGTGTTAGCAGAAGGGTTGGCTGCACATTTGGGGAAGGCTATGCAGGGGTAGGGGTATGCATTTCTTAAAATTCATCACACTGACTTTGGGAGGCTGAGATGGGCGGAACACCTGAGGTCAGGAGTTTGAGACCAGCCTGACCAACATGGTGAAACCCCATCTCTACTAAAAATACAAAATTAGCCGGGCGTGGTGGCAGGCGCCTGTAATCCAAGCTACTTGGGAGGCTGAGGCCCGAGAATCACTTGAACCTGAGAGGCGGAGGTTGCCATGAGCCGAGATCATGCCATTGCACTGCAGCCTGGGCGACATGAGCGAAACTCCATCTAGAAAAAGAAAAAGAAAAAAAAAATCATCACACTGTGCCCTGAAGATAAATGCACTTGAGAGTAAACAAATTACACTTCCACAGTACTGGTCGCAAAAATCATACCGGCTTGATAAGCGCACGGTGGTGACTGAAGGAAGGAGAAGATGCCCCGGACGCGCAGGTGCAGCATGGCTGGCGGTGCTGAGCCGTTCAGCACGTGCTCTCCTCTCTGCTACGCTCAGGCCAGTTCAGCTAAAGGGAGGCTGATGTTAAAGGCATGGGTTCTGTCCCGCGGAAGGGCTGGGGTCTAATCGTGGAGGCTGTGGGTAGCTATGAAGGCTTCTCGAGTGAGGCTGTTATGGGGAAAAATTTCATATCCTCGAGGAGTGTTCGATAGGGAGATGGAAGGTCCTGCCTCACATAACCCAATCTCACTTCTGCTGCCAAGGTTCAGATCATTCAAACCCATCTTTGAAAATGCAAATCTGGCCTGGCACAGTGGCTCACGCCTGTAATCCCAGCACTCTGGGAGGCCAAGGTGGGTGGATCACTTGAGGGGTGGAGTTTGAGACCATCCTGGCCAACATGGAGAAAGCCCATCTTTACTAAAAAATACAAAAAGTAGCCGGCATGGTGGCACATGCCTGTAATCCCAGCTACTTGGGAGGCTGAGGCAGGAGAATCACTTGGAGGCGGAGGTTGCAGTGAGCCAGATGGCACCACTGCAATCCAGCCTGGGTGACAGAGGGAGATTCTGTGAAAAAAAAAAAAAAGAAGAAAAAGAAAGAAAGAAAGAAAAAGCACATTTGCAAGATCCATTCTGATGCAGTCAGAGGTGGGGAATGTCATGAGAAGTCATTGGTCAGTGCCTTCAGGGGTCCTGTGGCCACCTCTGTCTCCTCTCTGTGTAGACGAGTGCCTGGTAGATTGTGTTTGTGCTTGCTGAATTAATCCATGACTGAGTACAAACTGCACTTATTTTGAAACCTAGTTTCTCAGCAAAATGAAAAAGTTACTTTCTCTCCTTGTGTGCTAGGCACATAAATTCTAATAATCTTTATCTCTGGAAAGACAGGTTTCCAGTATTGGCCATGTCAATTTATATTATTCATAGATGTTGGCCCTTAGCATTCCCACTTATAATAACCACGAATCCAGACACCACGCCTGCAAACTTATATTATGGCAGAAGAGATCTTTTTAAGATAAAGACCAGACAACCAGACAAACATAACAAAGCGAATTCCAAGCTAAGGAATTGATGATTCTGGTTAACTGTGGACAGAGCCCAGCAGGAAGCTGACTTGAGTTCATGTTCTCCATAGATCTGGGGTCAACACGAGAATCCCTTTCCCATGAAATGGTGTAATAATTCCCTTTGAAATGTATTCTCTTAAATGCCACTGAGGGGAAATGTATTAAAATGTTATAGTATATATTAAATCAATAAGATGAAGATTTTTTTTCTCATGGCTATGCTTTAGGTAGACTCAGCGTGACGTTAAAATCCTGTGCTAGATGGATGCGAACGTAACGGTTTTGTAAGTCAGCTTCCTTCTTGAAGGGTCACAAGGCAGTGTCCGTGCACACGCCAAGTCAGGAGACACAGTCAGAGGTAGATAGTAACAGGACAGGAGAACACAGGCTGACATGCAGATAACCTACTGCAGGGCCTTCCACTTCGCAGCATGATGGGACCCCATATGTTTAGGACAGGAGAACACAGGCTGATGTGCAGATAACCTACTGCAGGGCCTTCCACTTCGCAGCATGATGGGACCCCATATGTTTAGGACGATGGCCAGCTCTGCGACGTTGTGATGCCTTCAGTATTTTTGTATTTTATATCAATGTGTGTTTTTTCCAAAATTCCATGGAAAGTATCCAAGGACGATATCTATTCCTGAAGAATACCTGGACATCATTTAATTGTCAGCTTCAGAGAATGGCCTCTCTGACTCTCTCTTTCTGGGATTTGCAGTCAGAGAAGGTGGAGATGTAAACTGCTAAAATTACATGAACATATATGGGTCTTTTTCCCTCCCCACCTCATCAAAAAAAGAAAAAGAAAAAAAAGCCATCTTTCTCTGAACACATCAGGTTATCACCACTTTTGATGTGAAGGGATCTAAACCCCTTCTGTATATATCCACACTCCTGGCATGACATAATTGGAATTACTTCTTCATCTCCCATTTGACTAGCAGTTCTGTTTCTTGATCTACATTTGACCAATTAAAATAAGCACGATGTTTGGTGTGAATTAAAAATTACAAGATCCTTCATCGTGCCGTTACTGAGACTTTAACAGAAAAACACTGACATTTCAATAAAGAATCATACCATGTTGTAGGAATCACAACGTCATATATGGCTTTTCTTCTTGCAATCAGGCATGGCGTTACTTCTCTTGGTATCAACACCATTTCTTTTGCTTGGGCCTTTGTTTAAAGAGGAGAAATGTGACACATTTTTATTTTAATTAGACTTGGTTTCTGGGAAATTGAGCTATTCTTTTCTCCTCTTTATCAAAGTGATGATGTAAACATTATCAGACTCACTGATTAGATAGTTGGCCAAACCTGTAGATCAAGCTAAAGTCACAGCCCTGTGATCTTCAAAGAGAAACAGTCTAGATGAAAAGTGTTCTGGTGATAAAACACTGCCATGTAATTGGAGGCAAAATTAGATCACAATGGAGGCTCCTAACAGACATGAAGATTGTGTCTGTGACCCACCTGAATTATTCTTAATTCTTTGATGTTCTTAATACCAACCTATATTAAGAAAGTCTTAACATCAGTGGAATCTCAAAGCACAGAGCTTTGGTTCGTCTTTCCAACATTGATTTCATTTTTCTAGGTTAGACATCAAGATTTTTAGGAATGAATGTGAGATGTGACAGGGTCTTTATGTTTCCTGGGTGATGTTTTCAAGGTGCTCTCAACCTCTTTATCTCACTAAGACTCCCAAGAGCAGCGCAGATGTCTAAGCAGAATTTACCTGTGAGACAGCAGAGAATACAGTGAGCCCAAGAAATTTAGTGACTTCCTTGGGGCCACTTGGCTGGTGAAGTGCAGAATTTGAAGTTGGATCAATTAGATCTGCTAATTCTCCTTCTCTAAGTGGCACATAGTCCAAATATTAAAAAAAAATAGATTCTATTTGTAGCTGTGTATGAATAGAAGAAAAGATGATTCCGTTGTTGCTTTTGTATATCGAAGGAGGAACTTTCTAAAAGGTATGCCTAATGATGTCTCACACAGCAGTCTTTATTGACTACAAATCTATCCTGTGGTTCTGGGATCCAGGTTATAATTTTGTATTATTTAAATATGTTATAGAAGAACAATATTCAAAATGGCCACCCATTTTTTATATTTACATATTTTTGTATTTAGATATTTGCAATTTTTTATATTTAGTTTTTTTTTTTTTTTTTTGTAAATTTTACAATTCTGGACACTTACAGAAACTGTCATTGTTCATCTAAGCTGAAAATGTTTTAAGAAGGAGTTTGAAATGCAGTTCCACAGACCTCATTCTTCTCCCTAATAATATTTTCACTAGACATTTCCAATCTTTCAGAAGACAGTTTGGTTAAAACGTCAATTATTTTTGTTGATGACTTTTGTTTAGGTACAAGCTGAGTATTTTATTCTGCATGACAAGCATCTAGTAGAAATGGAGGATAAGGCTTATATAAGGTAAGAAACTTTAGTTAAAAAACATGTTGATGACTGGCATCTGTGTGTAATATTGATATTGGCCAGCTATAAAATAATTAAAATAGGCTGTATTATTTTATGCCTTTATGGCTGGATTCTATTACCATGTTGGTGTTCGATCTCTACCCGACAGACAATCACTAGAGAAAGGGAATTTGATTTCGAGGCCCTCGAAACAGGGCCACTCCCTGCTTGCACAGTTGCCCCATGTCTGCAAGGATTTGAGCAAAGCCCAGGAGCGGATGCCCCAGCCGTGAGGTCATGAGGAAGCCTCTTGCCCGAGGGAGAGATAAAGTTGCAGGGCGTGTGGCAAAGGATTAGGAGAAACCTTGGAATTTGGACTGAGCAATTTGACTTCAGCAGACTTAACCTGAGGCGGCAGTGGGAGAATCAATTTGCCTTAAACGAAGTGTTTGAAGAATGCAGAGTGGATATGGTAGAAAAGGTACAAATCACAGCGCCTTCTGGAATGGGATCAAGAAACTCCGTAAGGTGGGGAAATGGGGGCTGTTACAAAACGTAAAGGTATAAAATATAATCATGCAATGATAGGAAAATTATACCAAGTCACCACCCCTGAACCCGATCAGCCTATGTGAATGGCTTTGTGCTAATAGGAGTTTCAGAGAAGGCTATACTCCCAAATGTTTGCTTAAGACCACCTTGGTGATGAGTCTGGAGTCCACGCATGGCTCATCACACACGGTCTATAATGTGCCCCCTAAGCACCTGGACGTTTTAATAAATGTGGGATGCTCAGGCCTGGAACTGACCCACAGGGACGCGTCCTCATGGCCTGGTGGGGGCCACGGGGATTTGGCTCTGATTCTCATCTTCCCCTTTTTCCTTCCTTCCCCTCCCACTCCTCCATGATGTGGTGGGCACAGCTCTTGCCAGGCAGTGAGGCCGACTGCAGCTGACCGTTGGCCGGCATGGCTGGCTCAAAGCTTTGGCTCTGGTTACACATAAACTGGCCTTGACGTTCTTCCATTTTCCTGTGTGCTCCTCTGTCTCCATGTGTGCGTTTATAGCTGGTTCCCCCAGGACTGCTTATCAACCCCAGCTTCTTCCAGTCTCACAACTGAAGGCAGGCTGTGGACCCTGGTGGGGACAGTATGGAGCCGCATGCTGGCATCCTGGCAGTTTGGTGGTAGGAGGCACTTATGTTTCTCAGTTTTCTCAGGTTTAGAAATGTCCAAACCTGAGACAGTGGGATTTCTTGTGAAACTAGAATCTTTTGGAGGGCAGCGAGTGCTTTCTGGGATGGGATCCCAGCCACGTGAGACAGGCTCACGATTTCAAGCCATTCTGCAGATCGGCTCCAGGGTCGTGCCTTCACCCCAGACCTGCCTCCAGATAACATTTTCCCGGGCCTCTGGTGTCCAAGAACCTGTTAAAAACCAGACTAAAACCATTAGGTCTCATGACAGCACCTCTGGTACCACCAGGACCCTGCGCGACTGATTCAAGAACACTTCAGACTGACTGCCGCCTTCTTAAAACATAGGAAGAGATAGTAACAGGGAGGGGAGAAAGGGGAGTTTGTCAGCAATCATATGCAATAAGAGGATATTTTATTTAAAAAATATCTGGAAGCTGGTCATGGTGTGAGTTGACTGCTGGGGGAGTGAGGCTTTCTGTTAGAGAAAACTATCCGTTCCTTAGGAAACGTGAGGATGGGCTTGCTAATTTCCACGTGATGTGAGACTCCTCCCCACTTCACTCCTCCTAACACACACACACACACACACACACGAACTCACTTTGTGGCCTCCATGGACAAGGTTGCAGTAAAAAAGAGAAAAATTTGTCACAGAAGAGATGGAAGAAGACAGTAGGCTGGAAAGTGGGCCAGCTCTGAGGAGAAGCACCCATGCAACTGGAAACATTCTCGGGGGGCAGAGGGAAGGGGACCGGAAGCATTCTCGGGGGGCAGAGGGAAGGGGACCGGAAGCATTCTCGGGGGGCAGGGGGAAGGGGACCGGAAGCATTCTCGGGGGGCAGGGGGAAGGGGACCGGAAGCATTCTCGGGGGGCAGGGGGAAGGGGACCGGAAACATTCTCGGGGGGCAGGGGGAAGGGGACCGGAAGCATTCTCGGGGGGCAGGGGGAAGGGGACCGGAAGCATTCTCGGGGGGCAGGGGGAAGGGGACCGGAAGCATTCTCGGGGGGCAGGGGGAAGGGGACCGGAAGCATTCTCGGGGGGCAGGGGGAAGGGGACCGGAAGCATTCTCGGGGGGCAGAGGGAAGGGGTGAAGGGAAAGGAGCCGGCCTACTCAGGCAATGTAGGTATGTGGCACTATCATCTCCCTTTTATGGATTACGAAACAGACTCAGGTTCGGAAAGGCAAGTGACCTCCCTGGGGACACAGGGCAGTGATTGGTGGCACAGGAATTCACTCCCGAGTCTGCGTGCCTGTCCGCACAGAGGCAGGCGTCAGGGCCACAGGGGCTACCGTGTGGACACAGGTTAACTTACGCTAACTTGCCTTCAGGACTCATCTTTGCTATTAGCTGCTTACGACAGAGCTGCTTCTATAATTACGACAGTATTCCCTGCCTTAGGAAAGGTGAGTCTGAGAGAGGGGAGAATCTGGCGTTATGCTGGCTCAACGAACCCTCTTTATCTGATTCCTGAATTCCTTGCTCTTCATTCCCAACTAGACTTATCTTCTGTTGGGAAATTCCAGCAACAGGGGCCTTGTTTCAGAGCAACTGGACTGTAACATCTGGTGGCGATCCTGCCAGAGGCATCGGGAGAAGCACTGGTTGGAGAGCTGAGTAGGGGGAACTCAACACCCCACCTCCAACCCCCAAAGGCAACCTCTGTATGTGTGTTCCTGTATGTCGTGTGCATGTGTGTCTGTGGTCTCCAAGCGTGTCTGTGTGCTTCTCTGTCTCCACATATGTGTTTAGATGTGCGTGACCCTGTGTGTGTCCGTGCGTACATGTACATGTGTCTGTGTTCACACGTTTCTGGGTGTATGTATGTGCTCATGTGCATGTGTGTATGTCTGTGTGTACAGTACATGTGTGTTTGTGTGTACTTGGTGTGTATGTGTATATATGTACTGCTGTATGTCTATGTATGTTCATGTATATATGTGTGCATGTGTCTGTGTGTGTATGGCTGTGCATGTGTGTATGTGTGTCTTTGTGAGTATGTAGGTGTATAGATGTATGTCCACTGGGTATGTATAAGGGTGTGCATATGTGTATCTATGTGACTGTATCTGCATGTGCACGTGTCTGTGTGAATGTGTGTGTGTATACATGTGCTTGGCCATATGTATATCTGTGTATATTTGTGCCTGTATATGTAGGTGTGTGTCTGTGTGAGACTCTGTGTGTGTACCTGTGTCTCTGTGTGTGTGTGATCGTGTGGGTCACTGCGTGTGTGCATGGGGTGAGGGAGGAGGTAGAAGAAGGCGGCATTTTCTCTGGAAACATGCAAACATCTCACCGCAGGGCATGAGTTCTCTGAGTTCTTGGAATGATTCTGACGTCCATTGTAGTAGATAAGTGAAGCTGTCCTCATCCGGAAACACAGGATTGCTTTGACATAAAGCTACACCACTTTGTGTATAATGTAATGAATGAATTCATAAACATTAACAAAAACCTGTTTTAAAGCAACTTATAAAACAATGACTAGGCAAAGATCTGTAGAATGCTGTTCCTGCTGGAACTCGATGTTAAAATAACAGACATCCCTTAAGAAACTTGGTATGTAAGGAAACTTCTCAGCACCCACCCCGTCTTTTTAAAAAAATGACTAGTGAGTCTTTTGACCTTTCATTTAGTCACATGAAGTTTTTATGGGCAGTTCTTTGTTTCCCTTTAAACTACCATCAGAATTGAAACTGAAATGAAGAAAAACTCAAGGATGTCAGTATTTGTCTTTTAAGCCGTTAAAAAAATAATAAAACTCTGAAGACTGTTGTCAAAAAACACAATAGTGTTATGATGTAGAAAATATTATATATGCAAAATCTGACATCAAATCTTAGTTTAGTTTCTATTAATATAAAATACAAAACATAAATGTATAGAGATTTTTAAAGGGGGGTTGGCATTTTCGTATTCACACTGTAGGCCTAAGGAACATGAATGTATTTTGAAAGAATGTCAAAATGACTTAGATATGAAGCAGACACCCACCTCTGTATATTCCTAGCCGCTAAGTACCATATTTAGAAAGTAGTTATATTCTACTGCATTCGGCTGGGAACTTCAATAGAAAAGACCCATACAAACAAAACCGTATTCTCTTCTCAAAAAACAAAACAAGAAAGTACAAGAGCTTCCCATGAGGGTGTCTTTCAGTGCCTGAGCTTGGTGTTTGATAGGACCAGGCACATGTGGAAGCATCTGGAGGGCCTGTCATGTTGCACTCACTCCCTCTGCACTTCCTGAGCACTGTCTGGGGTCTCTGTGTCCCTGTGGACTGAGAGCTGGGCTGAAGAGGCTGTTTCCTGACAATGCTTAGGATGCCTTGGTCTCCAAGGAGAGGCTCTCCCTGAGCTTGTAGCTCAAAGATTCTCTTGCTGCGTGGCACTTGAAGATAAGGGGACCGACTTTGCCTCCATCCACCCAGGCAGATGCCTGGCCTTCCTTTGTACCACCACAGAACTCCACGTTCATCCCCTAATTTGGACTTGAAAACTCCCCAGCAGGGGAATGGGCCGCCCCAGGCTGAGGGCCTTATGATTTTTCTTTGGTTCCCAGTGCCTAAAGCAGGACCAGGCACAAAAGGGGCTGGTTGGTGTTTTAAGGTGATATGAAAGAGCCGGTGAATCCATGCTTGTCCTATGAACCGGGCCCAGGGGTTTGGTGCTGGAGTTGTGTGGCCCCCTGGGCCATGGTTTCCTGCGCCTCGGGGGCTGAGGATCAAAGCCTTGCGCTTCTGGGGAGAATATCCTTCTGAGGCCATTCTCAAAGTGAGTGCCCTCTGCAGGGGGTGAGGTGGGGGAGGCAGGGGTGGAGAAAATGAACCAGGTCCCTAGCTCATCCCTCTCTTGGAAACTCAGAATGCCCCTGGCATATTTTAGGGCTCTAAGAATTCACAAAAGTCTGCTAAACATTGTTTTAGTTAGTGTTTCCCGTATTAATTGACGGTGCAGAACTGTTTAAAAAAATAACACCTCTTGGCTGGGCACAGTGACTCACACCTGGTGGCTCCCAGCACTTTGGGAGGCCAAGGCTGGCAGCTCACCTGAGGTCAGGAGTTCCTGACCAGCCTGGCCAACGTGGCAAGACCCCACCTCTACTAAAAACACAAAAGTTAGCCAGGTATGGTGGGACACACCTGTAGTCCCAGCTACTCGGGAGGCTGAGGCAGGGGAATTGTTTGAACCTGGGAGGTGGAGATTGCAGTGAGCCGAGATCATGCCACTGCACTCCAGCCTGGGCGACAGAGCAAGACTCTGTCTCCAAAAAAATAAAAATAAAAATAAGACACCTCTTATCCCCTGGAAGCAGCTCCCATGGAAGAGGAGGAAGTGATGTCATGATCTCACCTAAGAGGATGTTGAATTTGGACCTGGTTTACATCCCGCCTCTGAGGCTCCCCACACCTCCTGACCCTTGGCATATATTGTACCTTCTCAGCAACATGTGGATAAGATTAGCAGGTAGAAACAACACACGGGAATTCTAGCACAATGCCTAGAACACAGTAATCATGTCGTATACTACATACCGGCAGGGAACAGAGCTGCAGAAAATGCTAAAATGGATTTGATAAAAAAGACTTTTTTTTTTTTTTTTTAACCAGTTGTACGAAGGCATTCAGACTGGCTGTCTGCACCTCTAAACACCTGCCATCTAGATGAGGAATCTAATATCATCTATTTAAAAATATTAATATGCCCTTTGTTTGCTTTTGTATTATTGACTCAAGCATCAGAGCCAATTAGCAAAGAGTTCCAAACAACAGACCCCAGCACACTCAAAAAGTAAACAACACATTCATCTGAAATGCCGTCCTTTGCACTGAGCTCAGAAGAGTCCTGCAGTGACATTTTAAAGAGTCTGATAACAGTTTGTGAGCCAGACACACACAGGGCGGGGCATGCAAATCAGGACATCAATTTTTTTCCATTAGGGAGATTCGATTTGAATCTGTTTTCAAAATGATGGAGAAATGTTTGAACTTCTACACAGAAGTTACTTCTACAGAAGTAACCCCTTCCCCAGAAAAGGAGATGTTTTTCTGCAAAATGCCACCAAAAATTATAAGCAATTCCTATTTCAAATAGTATCTGTAAAGAGATTTTATTTGCATCCTAAATAGGGATTTGCAGATTAGCTATTTATAGCATTCCATACACAGAATGCCAACTGATTTTAATACCACTCCTGGGCTTTTGTAACAGGCGATGAAAGGGGAAAAAACAACATTCTGAAATGTACAGCTTTATTTTTTCCCATTTGTTTAATATTTGGAAAGATCAGCTGTATATTGCAAAAGCAGTTATTTTGTTTGAGATTAGCTTTCTTTCAGAAGATAAACCAATTTTACTTCTGTTGTATTCAGCTGCCATGATTTAGCTGGAACATGGAAACACAGAAAATGAAGGCGGGGAACATGCCTTCATTTGGCATCAGGCTTGGACAGAAGAGAGAGAATTTCCTGTTTTCTATTGAAAGAACATCTACATCAACATTTTCTAAACAGCATTGAGCATTACATTAACACTATGTCTTCGACATATTGTTTCTACGTGGAGAAATTACACAGGGTACAAAAGAGCCCCTTCTCCGGATGAATGACATAATAGGGACACAGGCAATCATATCATTGTGATGACTTTTAGAATCTGTTATTTGCACCCCTCTTGTTGGTGGCCTAATGATCCTGCCACGAACTTAGGTAACAGCCTGAAGAATTCTGGATGTTAAAAATTAAGTCTCATATTTGTTCTCATATCCAATTGAACGTGAATTAAATGTATGCTTTGGGAGAAATTGTAGTCAGAGCAGTTTTAGGTTGCCTGGGTGCATTTGAAAAGTCACGACATACCATAGAAATAAAACAGCTTCGTTTTGTTTAGTAAGCGCTTACTAAATGTCTGCTCAGCAAAGGTATAAGGCAATGGAAGTATGAGAATCAATTTGTAATTACAGTTAAGTGACCAGACAGCCAATTTCCTCAAAAATTAAGGAATGGCCGGGGGTGGTGGCTCATGCCTCTAATCCTAACACTTTAAGAGGCTGAGGCAGACAGGTCGCTTGAATCCAGGAGTTCAAGACCAGCCCGAGCAATATGTGAAACCCTGTCTCTACAAATATTAGCGGGAATGATGGTGCATACCTGCAGTCTCAGCTACTCAGGAGACTGAGGCAGGAGCGCTTGAGCCCAGGAGACAGAGTTTGCAGTGAGCTGAGATCTCACCACTGCACTCCAGCCTGGGCAACAGAGTGAGACCCTATCTCAAAAACAACAAAAATAAAACAGAAACAGAAAAGAGAAAGAAAGGAGTTTCATATATAACAGTTTGGTGTTAGTGTCTCCATTTTCATAACTTTTATGTGAATTAATCATTTTCAATACAATTACTCTGAAGAAGTTCATGTACTATAACTCCCATTTTATGAAATAAGAGACAGAGATTTAAATTTAAAAGTGTCCTATGGTTAATCACTTTCTTCAGGATGAAGACCACAGCCAAGTATCCTGTCTTTTTGTTCAATGCTTTAACTTTATTCAATGGTAATAGTTTATGAAATGAAAGAGATGAAAATATCTTATCATTCGTCAAGTGGATGAGGATGATGTTTAAGGAAATGTAATAGACCATCACTGAAATACAAAACTCTTTCTGTCAGTGTCTTTATTCTCTAAACACTGGCTAATATTGCAGAGCCTGGAGGCAAGTTTATGTCATTCTTTTAAAGATGCTTATCAAAGTATAAAGCATTATTTGAAATCAATTGAAAGGAGATTTTTTTTCTGAAGACAGTGTCTGGCTAGTCTTGAAAAAGAGACAAGACATTTTCTGAGAATCCCACTGGGAAAGACAGAATCTTTATAGAGGCAGAAAAATAAAGGTCTGTAGACAACCAGAGCTGACATGAATGGAACAGTTTAGAAAAGACACGCAGCGTCCAGACGGGAGGCCGCGTTCCTGGAAAGCTAGACTATCAAACAGCTGGCAGGTGGAAAATAAACCCTTAGGCATCTCGTGCCTGTACCAGGGAGTCTGTCAGGGAGGGTGGTGCCCTGAGATGTCGTGGGCACAGGTGCTATCAAATATTTTGAAGTAGCCGGGTGTGGTGGCTCACACCTGTAATCCCAGCACTTTGGGAGGCTGAAGTGGAAGGATTGCTTGAGCCTAGGAGTTTGAGACCAGCCTGGGCAACACAGTGTGACCTTGTCTCTACGAAACAATTTAAAAGCCAGCCAGGCATGGTGGCATCCACCCATAGTCCCAACCACTTGGGAGGCTGAGGCTGGAAGATTGCTTGAGCCCTGGAGGTTGGGTTGCAGTGAGCTGCAATTGCACCACCGAACTCCAGCCACGGCAACACAGGAAGACCATGTCTCGGAAAAAAAAAAAAAGAAAAGAGAAAGAAAAAAGAAAAAAAAAAACCAAACAAACAAAAAAACGATATCCCAGAGTTTACCTAAAGTGCTCCCAAGGCTCCCTGACTCAGACCAACACCAGTTCGGAAGTCCTCCAGCTTGTCCTGAACTGCTCCAGTAATCCTTCATTCAGAGCATGGGATTACAAGGATTCTTCTGAGCAGCTGTTACTGCTGCCAGGGCTGTCCTGTAGCCTGTGAATGGGAGTAATAGTGACACCCCAAGACCTGGAGAGAGGCCGCCCCGGTGGGGTTCCACTTGGTCACCACGCGTGGTATAATCTGGGGCACATTATTTCTTTAAGCCATGTGAACTCCAGCTGCCAACCTACAGCGAGGATGATGCAACTCTCTACTTCATGGATTATTCTGAGGACAAAAGGAGCCAACCCGTGTACAATGCACGACTCTCCACCCAGGACTAAGAAGGGTTCACTGTAGTGGCTTCTGTTTTTGATGCTGTATCAGTAAGTCATCAGTTTAATGCAACGAGGTAAGTATTACATCACCTTCAGTCCAGGGAAAACTAAGTGTCTGATCCACAGATGTACATCTGCAGGAGGGTAGCAGGGGAGAATGGGGCCAGCTGGATCCCTAGTAGTTTCTGAGATCCAAAGACGGTTTCTAGAGTAGCTCTTGAGGACATCCAGCCATCATACCGTAGGAACTCATAGGAAGGACTTTGAGAAGGATTAAATGCATCTGTGTTTGAATTCTGCGTATCCCTCCTCCCCAGGAACACCTGATCCCTCTGTCTGAGATTCCTGAGAAGGAACCCGGGTGATTGTTTCTTAGTTTGGGGCAGAGGAAGAAGTGTTACATATGGTGTCGAGATGCTGGCACTGGATCTCACCTTTCCTCTGTACAACTGTCCTTCATGTGATAGGACCACACTTGTCACCATCATATCTTCATCCCAGGGCCAGTCTCCACCTCATCCAGAGGTGGTTAATAAATGCTCCTTTAATAGATGTCAAACAAGTTTTCATTATCGGTAAGAACCATTCCTAAAACTAGGTCTTATTGTCTCCCTGACTGTGGTCAAAAAAATGGTTAGAATTATAGATAGATATTCACGAAACATTGACATCTCTATGGTGAAATTATCGTCAGCTCTATTTTGTATTAGGTTGCCAATTTCTGCAGACTAGATAATAATCTTGTGCAGGAAAGCCATCGGGTTTATTCATCGTTGTTTCAGTGAATGTGCGTATCACACAGCTCTTTTTCATTTGCACCCTCAGGAAACATTCTTGCTATTGGATTAAATTTAAAATTAAAAAGATTAGGTAAATTTAAAAATTTAAAAAAATTTAAAAATTACTAAAAAGTATCATGATTTATAGTCTTTGAAGAAAATGAAGATCAAAAGCTTAAGAGACCTCAATGAAGCTGTACAGAATTACAAAACAATTAGCATATTTAGTCAACAATTTTCAGCAATAGGTACGAAATTGGTTGAATTAATGATGTCATTTAGTATTAAACACATTTTAACTTTTTTATTCTAATTAATAAAACTTTGAGCTAAATCTGTCTTAAATATCTGTTATATTGAACTGAAAATTGCCCATGATATGGACATAAAATGTCTTACATATATTCCTCTTATAAATGTTTTGTATATTTAAGAAAATTGTATTCTATACATATATAATTGAATCTTTGTGAGTTATTCTAGCATCAGTTATACATCTGTAAAACTGATTTTTAAACTTGTTCAAATTAATAATTTCCAACTGTTTTTTAAATCTCTAAAAAATGTGTTAAGTCTGCTGATAAGTGTTAATAGCTATGTAAATAGACTGACCTGTTGAGTAATATTAAACCATTTGTTTAAGTTTTTCCTCTATGAGGGATTTGAAAACTACACCAACTTAACTGGGACTTCCTTCTCAGAAGAACAAAATTTAAATAAACAATTCCCTCCTCCTTCCTCCAGTACATAAAATACATACAGGTTTTTTAAAACACCAAACTACTTTCTAAATTTTCAAGTCGTTTTTTTGAGATTGTTTAGTTGTTGAATTATGATTTTTAGTTAAAAATAAACTAGTCACTTCATTAGTTAGCTGCTTGTCAAAGGCAGGCAGAAGTTTCCAGCAGGAGCCTATTTTACAGAGGATGACAATCAGCAAAAGCAAGTTTACAAATTATAGGCTGAGGACAATGGGGCAGAGATAAGCTACTCTATTAAAAGCAGGAAAACACAGAGGCCCCACTCTGCTTGCTTCTCAGGACTTCCCCATGGAAGTTCCTGCTTGGCAGCTGACTATTTCCCTCGAAGCATGGATGCTGTTGCCAACAACACAGCAGTGGCTGGACTTGCTCCTGATGCTGTCTTAGAGCATCCTGGTTGGTTCAGTGTATATGGCGGACCCCATACATCTTTAAAAGTTATGGGACTCGAGGGTGTTTAAATCTGCGCCACAGAATTCCACCATGCCAGCTACTCTCTCATCAATACATGTCAACAACAGCATGGTGCTGCCTTTTCTCTCCCCAATTTGTACAGATTACAGTGTGGCCTCAGTTTTTTTCTTGTATTCCTGCTATGCCTAAATACTTTCTGGAAAACTCATACTTATTTTTAAAGGTATTTATGTTCATATGCGTTGGTATCTCTAGCTCTCTTATACTGTAAAGCGCTCCTATCTAGAGCTAGAGTAAACGTGAAACTCTGATATTTTTCACTTTGTTTTAAAACTACATGGGTAGGAATGTCGTCAATCTTAGCTTCTTGGAAAATAGCATTTCTGCATTTCCTGGATTTGATCCAACTGTGTTAAATTGAAAATCGGAGCCACACAACTTGTCAAGTCCTTCAGTGCTCACAATTGGGATTAGTGGTTTGCAATTACCCAGGGAAAAATCCCACTCTAAAAGAACTCAGTCTCACCCTGACCAAATAAGGCATTCATAATGCAACATTTCTATAATACTTATGTTCACACTGAAATAAATCTTTCCTTTGAGAGCCATCTTACATACACACTCATTTGTTATTTGTTAATATTATTTGCATTTTTTAACTGTCAAGCTAAGTAATTTAGTGCTCTTTTCTTCCCCCAACAAAATAATACACTCACAAGATGCACACATATGTACAAGTCTCACATGTAATTGACCATTTCTCTACCTTCTTTGACAATTTGCCACCCCTGTTTCAGCCACAGGGAGTTAATGGAAGCACTAAGTTGCCAACCCAGCTATTTCCAGTATTTGTTGAGGGTGACACTTCCTCGGAGAAGGGAAACACTCTCAAGTCAAGGGCTTGGTTTGGATCCCTGCTTCACCTGTTCATACTTCAGTTCCCTGTGCCTCAGTTTACTTACACAAGATATGGCACCTACCTCCTAGATTTCTTGTAAGTATAGAATCAGTTAGTATATTCAAAACAATTAAACAATGCCTGGCATATAGTAATTGCTGTGTTTGTGTTGGTTTTTCATCCCCCCCAATTAAAAAAAAAAAAAAAACTCACCATCTCACAATTATTCAGAATGGTTTAAAAATTAAATTAAAATCACATCACTTCAACATTTTTATGTAACATATTTGTTTCATGTGTTTGTGACTGATGGTGTGTTTCTGACATCTGTGCATGGTTTCAATCATTCTTATTAGTTTAATAGTGCTCTGCAGTAATTTCTCCACACTTCTCAAACCTGAGTGATTCTCTGGGAATTTTTGTCTAGCTTCTAACTCCCAGACAGAAGAGTCACACAGATAATTTTGGGAGCCCTCAAAGCCATTCATTCTCTTGGTTTAAGCTGGGCAAAAGAAACTCATGGTCCAGTTCTGAGATGACACGATTTTCTAGAATGATGTATTTGTCCACTTGGGTCAGAGCCATTTCTGCATCATTTCACCCCACTTTAAACATTATTTCTTCTAAATGCAATGCATCGCAAATCCTCCAAGCTGCATGTTAGTGACTCAGAGAAGTGAGAGGGCAGATAATGCCCATTAGATGAAGTATAATGGTGACATTAGTCTAATAAGAATACATTGTGCTTCTAGTGTCTTCAAAATGCTTAAATGGCGTTATTATAATTTTGTCAGTATGTATGCTAATGGACTAAGATAATTAAAGTGCTGCAAATATGTACATTTTGTATAAGTATCTTGTGCCTTTCAGTGTATTTCTTCATTCAGCATGGATATGCAGGCTGAGCCTGGCCCGGCCACTTGACATACAAACAAAGCAAGATTAGTCCAAGAGAGAAAATACGGAGCCGGTGCAACATAACACGAGGGCCACAGGAACAGAAACGCTGCCCTGGGGCTGTGGGCTGCGGGAGCTGACAGCACATTACTGGGGTTGGATTTGCCGGGGTGGGGGCTGGGTGAGGGTGGGCGAGGCTTCTGAAGGCAGAGTGCGCAGCTGTCCTGAGGGAGACTGAAGAGCCCTGGCACCCTCAGGGCTCTGTGCGTTTCATTGATAGGCTCAAACCCAAGGCCAGCCTAAGGAAGACAACCCACACCAAGACTAGAGAGGCGGGATGTGGCTGACTGAGGGCCATGAAGGACTGGGTTCCATCTTGAGGACGGGCAGCGTTTGCAGGATTATATGCAAAGATGCAGTGTAACCCGACTGATGTTTTAGAAAAGTGCAACAAAGATTAAAATAACTGAAATGCTGCAGCAATAGCAACTTAATGGGTATTGAGGAACTGGGGCACTGACTGCTTCATGCACACAAGAAGCAATGGGACCATTAGGAGACCAGGAGAGGCTGGTCAGGCGCTGTCCTGAGTGCTTTGCCTGACACACCTCACTTAAATATTCATAGATGTATGAGGAAGAGGCTCTAAAACCCTCCTGTTTTGCAGATGAGGAAACTGATGCACAGCAGCAAGGCTGGGTGATTCACGCAAGGTCACAGCAAGGGTGAGCCGCAGACTCTGTGTCTGCAAGGGTGTCTGCAGCCTCTTCCCCCAGGTGTCTAATGACAAACCCAGAACTTTCAAAGAACCTAACACAACCTGCTTTGGAAGAAGAGGAAGGAAAGTGGGAAGAGGCTCTTTCTCTGGGAAAGAGGAGAGGACGAAGGTCATTCAAGTTCAATGGCCCAGCACAGTGGCTCACACCCATAATCCCAGGGCTTTGGGAGGCCCAGATGGGAGGATTGCTTGAAGCCAGGAGTTTGAGACCAGTTTTAGGGAGACCCCGTCTCTCCAAAAAGTTTTAACATTAAAAAACTATAGCCTGAATATTCCACCGGGCCAAATGCCCTGGGCTTGTCATGACAGGCAAGGCAAAGGGTTGCTCTTGTTTACTCAATCAGACTCAGGTCGGTGTGGCAAGTGCACACAATACAATCCTGTTCTGTTAATTATAAGGAACCGTAGATTTGATTCTGAACTTCCTTTTTTGACTAGAACAAAGAAGAAATAAGTGTCATTGTAAGAGTTCAAGAGTTCAAAACAAACCTGTTGCTCAGTAGAGTCACTAACTTTTCTTGGCTCTAAGACCTGTGAGTAGCATCTCAACAGGCCTCCAACAGTGGATGTGGGATAACAGCACAGCGCCCCCAAACACCCCATGGGTGACGTCAGAGCAGATTGCTTGAGACACCTCGGTCTTCTTGTTTATTACATTATACTATACACACACACACACATATATACATACAAATTTTATGGTATAAATATATACATATATATGAAAGCCACAAAGACACTGATAAAGTATATCATTATGCATCATAAAAATTAGAACTTTGCCAATATTTTGAGGTCTTTAGTTTTCCCTTCCCTGATAGCACGCCCCTTTACACTTGCTAAAATTTTGTGCTTATTATTTGCTTGACTTATAAAATATTTTTTATCTATTTCACAGGCATTTTTTAACAATGTATTATCTACTTTTATAAGTTTTGAACTTCATATAAATGAAATTGGTCTATTTGTACTCCTTTGTTAATTCTTTTTTCAACATTAAGATTTTCATATTTACCTATGTTGCTGACTGTGGTAGTTCATTCATTGTCACTGCTGTGTGGTATTTTGGTGTTTTAATAGAGCACATTTTATTTTCCATTCTCTTGTCAATGAACAATAACCTGCTTCTTGTGCATCAATGTAGGCAAAGAAATAAAATCATGCATAATTTAGTTAAAAAATGCAAAGTAATATGGCTCAAATGTACAGCTTTCTGATCGTCTGTATTCAGAGTATGGCTTAGAATATCTGGAGGGATAGAATTACCCCATATCTTCCCAGAATTCCCAATGCGTCTGCCTTTTCATAACAACCAGCAGAGAACTAGTGATTATATTATCTGGCAATATTAGCATGCACAAATTCTCTTCTGCTAATAAGAACTCTATTTACTTTTATGTTAATCAAAACAGAAGGCAAGATTTATGCTTCCCTATGAAGATGAAGAAACTGACTAGAACATTGCCTACCTGGAAGACTATTTAATGCTCCAGTGGAGAACCACTGCAAACGAACAAGCAAACAAAAATGGGTGGCCATGGCCCCAACAGTCAAGCTAGGAGGTATATCTATAATAATCTTCAAATGGAGATTTTTCAAAATAGGTATTGCCAATTCGCTCCAGCTTTCCTAAAAATGAGAACAAGATCCCTGAATCATGCACTCAGAAAGTGTTTAATTGTTGGCAATATACTTGCCTCAAAGGGCCCTCCAAGATGAATCAGACACAAAACTTATTATTTTGTTAACTAAATGTGGGACTTGTTAAAGGCATTGTTGAAGAAAAGTGTTGGAGGTGATTTGCCAGAACTAATTTTGATGATGCAGAGTAAATGATACTGAGTCACTCTTTTCATACTCACTAGATAGCAAGATGTAACTTTCCATTGAGATCATTCCTAGTTGAAACTGTGTTACTGGAAATACAGGAGGGGAAATGACTGAGAAAAACAAATGCTAAAAGCACCAACATTGGAGAGGTTGTGTTGTGGAAGACGTGGCTCAGGAAATGCCTGTGCAGAGAAGAAAAGGGTGGGAGTGGAGCCCACCCAGAGGAACATGGCAGAGAAAACACGGTTCTGGGAGTGATAATCATGTGTAGAAAGAAGAGTTAACATGAAAGAGGTTCATTAGGAGCAACAGCTGAATAATGGAAAAGATTGTAAGTTAAGTTACAATAGGAAGTGATGAAGAAGTTAACTGAGTGTAGCAACCAACATAAAAGCCCATGGGAATTCTGGAATGGCAGAGTTGCATAATGAAATGGAGTTTTAGGCCGGGCATGGTGCCTCACGCCTGTAATCCCAACACTGTGGGAGGCCAAGGCAGGTGGATCACTTGAGGTCAGGAGTTCGAGACCAGCCTGTCCAACATGGTGAAACTCTGTCTCTACTAAAAATACAAAAATTAGCTGGACATGGTGGTGCATGCCTATAGTTCTAGCTACTCGGGAGGCTGAGGAAGGAGAATGATTTGAGGTGGAGGGAGGTGGAGGCGGCAGTGAACTGACATCACGTCACTGCACTCCAGCCTGGGTGACAGAGTGAGACTCCATCTCAAAAAAATTTTTTTAAGTATTGTTAATTATATTAATAATTATTCATCATTAATAAATACCAATTTCATAATAATGAGATGGAGTTTTAGAAAAATCTAATTTAACAATAATTTATAGGATGGAGCTAAATATACAGGAATATAAGACAAAAAAACAACTACAAATCAATGCTGTAATTCACGCACAGGGATCAAAGGGAGAAGTGGGGGGTTCGAGTTCATTACAAAGTTTCAAGAATTTTTCTTAGACTCAAGCAAAAGTGTTTTTATCAGACTGAAAAACTAAAGAATTTCCAGTTTTTAATGTTAATGAAGGACTTACTAATTTTTCTATTGATTTCTTAGAGTTGTATGATAGTTTCAGACAAAAATAATGTTTTTTATTGTACCTTCTATAGAAATGTTAAGATGTTTTTTGATTATCCATAAAAGTTACCAAAATTAGACATTAAAAGTCTCCAGCAGGTCTTCTGGTTCGTTTCCTAAGTGCACGGCCTGTCTTTGCTTCCAGTGAAAAACATTCCATGGTATAGTTATTTTTACATTTGGAACGTCTTTGCTATCTTCTCTTTTTTTGCTTGTCTCCTTTTATGCCCAAGCTTTTATCATGAATTATTTTATATAGCCAACCATACTTGCCATCATCATCATCACCATCACTGTGACTATTTATCAAGGACCTGCATTGGGCTAGGCACGGTAATAAAGATTTTATGAAAGTTATTTTTAGTTGTTTTTACTTTATTTTCTTTTTTTACATTTTTATTATTTTTAATTGACCTGTAATAATTGTACATATTTGTGGAGTACAGTGTGATAGCGCCATACACGTATACAATATGTAATGATCAATATGCTAATTAGCATATCCATCACCTCAAACACTGATCATTTCTTTGTGTTGGGAACATTCAAAATCTACTTTTTTAACTGTTTGAAAATATACAGGCCAGGTGTGGTGGCTCACGCCTGTAATCCCAGCACTTTGGGAGGCTGAGGGGGGTGGATCACCTGAGGTCAGAAGTTCAAGACCAGCCAGGACAACATGGTGAAACCCTGTCTCTACTAAAAATGCAAAGATTAGTGGGGCGTGGTGGTGCATGCCTGTAACGCCAGCTACTCGGGGGGTTGAGGCATGAAAATCACTTGAACCCAGGAAGTGGAGGTTGCAGTGAGCCGAGATCATGCCACTGCACTCCAGCCTGGACGACAGAGCGAGACTCCATCTCAAAACCAAAACCAAACAAACAAAATGATAAATAATCGTTCATTATAGTCACCTTACAGTACTGTAGAACACTGGAACTTACTCCTCTAATCTAGGTATAATTGTGTGTCCATTAACCAACCTCTCATTATCCCCCTCCCAGCATTCTTTCCAGCCTCTTGGAACCACTATTCTACTCTTTACTTCCGTGAGATGACTTTTCTAGCTCCCACATCTGGGTGAGAACATACAGTATTTCTCTTTCTGTGCCTACTTTATTTTACTTCATGTCCTCCAGGCTCATCCATGTTGCTGCAAAGGACAGGATTTAATTCCCATTTATGGCTGAATAGGATTCCATTGTGTAAACGCGTCACATTTTCTTTATCCATCCACTTAAGCTGGTTCCATATCTTGGCTATTGTAAATAGTGCTGCAATCAGCATGAAAGTGCAGATATCTTTTCCACATACTAATTGTCTTTCCTTTGAATATATACTCAATAATGGAATTGCAGGGTCCTCTGGCAGTTCTATTTTTAGTTTTTTGAGGAGACTCCAGACTGTTTCCCACAATGGCTGTGCTAATTTACATTCTTATGCATGTATAAGAGTTCCCCTTACTCCACATTCTTGTCAACTTGCTATTAATAGTTTTTGTCTTTTCAATAGCAGCCATTCTAAATTGGGTAAGACAAATATCTGATTGTGGTTTTGAACTGCATTTCTCTAATGATTAGTGATGTTGAGCATTTTTTTCATATATCTATTGGCCATTTGTATGTTTTCTTCTGAGCGATTTAGCTTATTTGCCCATTTTTTAATGGGATCATTTGTTTCTTGGCTATTTCATCCCTTGTCAGATGGATCGTTTTCAAACACTTTCTCCCATTCTGGTCTATTCTGTTGATTGTTTACTTTGCTGTGCAGACCTTTTACTTTGATATAATCCCATTTGTCTATTTTTGCTTTTGTTGTTTCCTTTTGAGGTCTCAGACATAACTATTTTGTCCAGAGCAATGTTCTTAAGAATTTCCTCTGTGTTTTCTTCTAGTCATTTCAAAGTTTTGGAACTTGAGTCTTTAATCCATTTTGAGCTGATTTTTGTGTATGGTCCTTACAATAAGCTTGATGGTTGAAAAATGTTATTCCTGGTTTACTGACGTAAACATGAAAGGCGAATGGCTAAGTAACATATCCAAAGTCACACAGATGCTAAATAACAGCATGAGATCTCAGCCTTGGCTGGCCTAACCCTAACCTCTGAACCCTTCTACCTAGATCAGCAAAGTTTGTTTCATCTTATAATAAGTAATTTCTTTTTATATTTATATATATATATTTTTTTTAAGAAGGAGTTTTGCTCTTGTTGCCCAGGTTGGTATGCAGTGGCACGATCTTGGCTCACTGCATCCTGCGCCTCCCAGGTTCAAGTGATTCTCCTGCCTCAGCCTCCCGAGTAGCTGAGATTACATGCATTCATCACCACACTTGGCTAATTTTTTATATTTTTAGTAGAGATGGGGTTTCACTATGTTGACCAGGATGGTCTCGAACTCCTGACCTCAGGTGATCTGCCCTCCTTGGCCTCCTAAAGTGCTGGGATTGCAGGTGTGAGCCACCACACCTGGCCCTATAATCAGTAATTTATTCTTCTTAATAAACTCTATGTGTTTTTATCATTTAATATCTATGTTGCTACAGTCAATTGTATGCAACAGGATGTAGCCATGATGATATTTAATTAAGTTTTAAGATATCTATTTGTTGATTCCAGTTGCATATTTGCTGGCCAATCATCAAACCACTGGGTAATATAAATGAGGAACACTATTGGGTCACCTCAAAGATGACCTAATAGAGATGGATGTATAGTCAATCATGTGATTTGAGTGATGATGGCTTCTTGCTATTTAGGAAAAGTGAAAACAATCTGTTTGAATTAGTAAAAGTCAGGTATCTTCGGAGAATATACAGGCATGCCATATCTTCTAGTTTTGTGAGGCTGAATAAAATTTTGTAGAATTCGTACTAGGTGGTCTTTGCTGCTGTAACAAACAGTGAAGAGTTATCACCTGTACTCATCACTTACATAACTATCTCTTCAACCTTTCCAGGGGTCACCACGCTTCTTCTGTAAAGTGCTAGATAGTAAATATTTTTGGCTTCGTGGACCATAAAGTCTCTGTTGAAAGTACTCAACCTTGCTATTATAGCAGAAAGTTCCATGGGCGAGATGTAAACCAAATGTGGCTATTTTTCAACAAAACTTTATTTCTGCACACAGAAATTTGAATTTTATATAATGCTTATGCCATAAAATAATATCCCTGTTTGATTTTTTTAAAACCATTTATAAACATAGAACTCATTCTTTGATCACAATCACACAAAAACAGGCAGCAGGCTAGAATTGGCCTAAGGCCGTTGTTTGTGGGCCCTGCACTCACAGAAAGTCCATGAAGTAGGAACTGTGTCTTGGCGGTGATTATATTCACGATGCTTAGTGTGCCTGCAAAAGACTGATAAATACATAATTCTTAATCAAAAGCACAAATAATTGCTATGGAAAATATTGTTGATCTTTGAAAAAAAAATTGAAGTATTCTATTTGTCCATAAAATACGGACAAAGCTCTTTAATCATAGTCCTTAGAAATTTAGTCTTAAGTTCACAGTGTGTCCCTTGCTGGCTGATTCTCCAATTTAAAATACCCTCTTTTCCCAATCACTATTGGCACAGCCTCCAACTGCTCCCTGTGGAAGCTCCCTTGGCTGAGGAAGGAGATATATTCTCAGTCATCTTCCTGGCCAGTCAGGCACTAATCCACAGAGATTGACCCCATGGCAATGCAATATGGTACAAAGATGTGAAGACACACAATCAATTGTACTGTCCAAAGACAACCTCAATTAAACACTCCCCAACCACAGAACCCATGCAGAATTTATGGCGCTTTCACCCATGAGGATCTAGAGGGTATGGCGGATCCTCCAAGGTTGCATTAGACATTGGTTCCTAGGCTCTGCAGTGCTGAGATTCCAGTACAACTTTAATTCCACTTTTAGGACTGTTCAAATAGATGCAAGTCCTAAATATATATTATTCACCCCAAATACTTTCAAGGACTGACCATGTGCCAGGCATTTTGCTAGGTGTTGGGAATAGAGTGTTGAGTAAGCCAGAAAGAATGTTTGTCTGCAGGAAGTCTATACTCTGAAAATTATATTTGTCTCTATCTTTATATACATATCTATACTCGTATGTGTGTACAGTAATCATGATGTAAAAAATACTGTATTAATTACATTATTAAATTAAATAAGAATATATAATAATAATACTATGTTATTTAAAAGTAGGATAGGATTAAAGTTACCTGCCAGGCATAGTGGCTCATACCTGTAATCGCAGCATTTTGGGAGGCTGCGGCAAATGGATCACTTGAGCCCAGGAGTTTGAGACCAGCCTGGGCAACATGGCAAACCCTGTCTCTACCAAATGAACAAAACAAAATAAAACAAACAAAAAATAATTAGTAGGTTGGTGCAAAAGTAATTGTGGTTTTCACCATTACTTTCAATGGCAAAATACACAATTACTTTTCAGTTGGATGTGGTGGTTTGGGCCTGTGGTCTTAGTTACTCAGGAGGCTAAGGTGGAAGCATCACATACGTCTGGGAAGTTGAGGCTGTATTGAGCTCAGTTCGTACCACTGTACTGCAGCCTGGGTGACAGATGATACAGAAGCCACATTTTAATTTTTGTTTGCAAATATTATCTCATTCGAGTGGCCTTCATACAGAATGATTTGTCAATATTTTCAACCAAAATGGTCACTGGATTGAAGCTGCCTGATCTTCCTGGATGTTGGGAAATATTTTTGATGCCATTTTAAAGTTAATTCATTTTCTTATTGCTTCTTTGGTGATTTTTTAAGACAGAATTATTCAGTACATTAGGCAGATTTATTAAGTTTGTAATCGTGTAATAACTGCTTTACTCAGAAATTTTAAAGCACTTTATTGTCTAATCAGTCCCTTGAGAGTTACTTAGTTGTAGACTTTTCTTTCTTCTTTTATGTCCTTAGACATATTTGGGTTAATGAAACGCTCAGTAGAATAGTCAACTCTCTAGGCTATTCATTTGTTCTGCCGTTGAGCTAGCCATGAATGCTGAGTTGCTGGGGTAGTTGAGGTTATTTCAGATGTGCCACATTACCAATGACTGTAATTGCTAGTGGACAAAGGGTTGGATTATCAATGCCACTGTTCATTGGAAATTAGAAACTATTAAACCCTGAAAGAAGTGCATTTGAGATGATGCCTTGAACACTGTGTATGATCCTTATGCAAGTTTTTCTCCCTGTCAATCTGCCTTTGGTATTACTTCAGTGGAGATTACAGTTGTTCTTATAAACATTAGTCACCCAGAAATTTTTAAAACATATTTTCATCATTATCAAAATGTCTTCTTTTCTCCAGGTTACATGATTTCATTGGTGCTATGAGCCTGTGCTAATTGATGTGGCTTTTGGATACAGTAAATGTTATGGCTAGCATTTATCCTTTTCAGTCTATTTCCTCATCAAATAATGCTTAAGGAATATGCTTTACCTACTCATCTAACTTTTTCTATCAAAAGAAGATTTTAACTTAATTTGGACCAAACAAATATGACCATAACTTAAAAGAACTGGAGTTTGTGCTTTTTATAAATCCACACAGAGGATAATTATTATCTCCTGTATCAGAAACACCGATTTTCCAAAGAACTTGAATGCATGGACAGAATACATCGAAGCAGATTCTTCCCTTTGTCATTTTATTCCAGCTCTTAATTATTAAGTATATTTAAATATTGTGTTATAAATTACTTAAGAATATTTAGCATTCACCGTAAAATTTACATCTTAGTTTGAGTGGGCTGCACAAATAGACTACAACTTTATTTTCTTCTTCTTTTTGTTTTTTTCTTTTTTTTGAGACGGAATCTCACTCTGTTGGAGGCTGGAGTACAGTGGTGTGATTTTGCCTCACTGCAACCTCCGCCTCTTGGGTTCAAGCGATTCTCGTGACTCAGCCTCCTGAGTAGCTGGGATTACAGGCACATGCCACCATACCGTTATTTTTTTGTGTGCTTTTACTAGAGACGGGGTTTCACCAGGTTGGCCAGGATGGTCTCAGTCTTCTGACCTTGTGATCTTCCCGCTTTGGCCTCCCAAGGTGCTGGGATTATAGGCATGAGCCACCACACCCAGCCTATTTTCTTCTTTTTAAGAGTTAATTCCTCAGACAACAAAGAATCTGAAGTTTAGAGCTACACCTCAAGTATGGAATATTAAATTGTTTTAAGACACCAGCAAGTACCAAAATTCTTCAGCAATGTGGTGGTAACCTAACCAGATGTAATCATTAGGAATGATCAAATATCAAATACATTTTCCTTTTCAAAAAATAAATTAGAAATGGGACACAGTGAGCGTGTTATCTTCAACATCAGCTAATAATGTTTAAAGGCAGTCTCATGCCTGTACTGAGTGTGTCTGTTTGATAGATGTCATTGTTGCTTTGGTAAGTCTACCTCACATACTCTGTGGGTTAACATCAGTATTTTTAATCCTTCTAAGAAACTATGATTTCGTAAGCAAGCAAGGCAGAGCAAAGCACGCCTTTTGTGATTTGACTTTTTGTAACTCCTGAGTGATTCACAAATTCTGATCGTGTCCTCGGAATATGAAATTGCACACCTATGCTACGGTGTAGGTACCTGAAGACACTGATTGTTCCCTAATTTGCTTATTATTTCAGCCTGGTCTCTAACTGATAGGAAACTTACGGGCTTGGTTATGTGGGATCCATGTGCTTCAAAAGACAAGAAACCTACAGTTTTGTCCAGAATCCACTGCTGTGATTTAAGAATGGGATGGCCAGATAGAAGTCAGCCTTCTACAAGGCTCTGAAGTTGGATCACCGCCTCTCAGCAGCTTTGTTTGATGTTGATGTTGAGATATTTGGAAGGAGATCAATAATCATCAGATGTCTCAAATTCACTGAAAAAATAATTGCACAATATTTAACTGGTGTCACGGCATGACAGAATGGTCTTTCTTCAAACACAGAATAGCGTTATACTTCTATTTTTAGCTCAAGATAGTTTATAAAAAGCCTACTTCTTTCTCTCTCTCTATATATACACATACACTATATATATGTGTATATAACTCTATATGTAGCTATATATAGTTTATATATACACATGTATGTGTGTATATATATATATAACTGTTCTCTGTTTTATACTAAATGAGACAATGATAAAAGCATAAAGCAGCCTGACTCAGAGTTGCCATGGACATTTGAGGTGATTTCACTCTAATTCAACACATTTTCTACTAAGTAAAAATGAACCAAATCATATCAGTAGCTTTTTTGGCAGTGACTTTTATGGTAATTCAGTTTTTCGAAAATGTGTCAACTAGCATTACCAGTAGGGGTTAATATCTCTTTTTACTTCTTTGGAAGATTTCTGCCTTCCTTCTCTCCCTCCCTTCATCCCCTTCCACTCCCACTATTCCCCTTCCCTTTCCCTTCCCTTCCTCCTTTTCTTCCTTTTTTTTTAAAAAAAATTTGCATTCACTCTTATAGTAGGTGTGCCAGATGCATTGAGAATGTGACATAAAATATCAACAAAAAATGAGATATTGAATATTTAAAAATATATACATATAATTATATTAAATTGCAAAAAAATATACCGTTCATTACAGAAAAGTTTTTTTCTAGGCATGGTTACGGAGGAGATTGAAGTTTGCTTTGAAACAGGGGAGCACATATCAGTGAGGGTGGTTTGTAGCATAGCTTCACTGAGGGGCAATAAAGCCAGGAAAATGCTATTGCTGATTTTATAGCCACATCCCCTTTTCGTGGCCATCCCTTTTACTGATTGGGATGACTACTAGGACTTTTGTGTTTTCTACGAGAATATTGACTTTTGGTGAGTTTACACCACTTGATGAAAGAAAATTGAATGTATAGTACCTGCAATTTAAATGTTACACATTTGTAAGGCATTTCATATATAGGTAAAATTACTAACCTGAAAAAATAATTGGTCTGGTTTTTATTCAGAAAAATATGTATGTGGCATTCAAGTGGCAGAAGCAGCTGGAAAATCCTGTGTTTGAACTTCTGGGGCTGCGGGAAGACCCTCTCTCTTCCATTTATAATGATCATTTATTACTCACTGGAGTCAAACAAGTATTGCTTCTCCGGCTTAAGATGTTGGTGCACGTGGGAGAGGTGAATGGTCACAGACAATTTCATTGGAATGAATTTGTCACCTGTTTGACTGGAAACAGGTTTGAATATGGGAAGACGCTTTGTGCACACAGTGGACCTTGGAGGAGTAAGAAGGGGACCCACCATTGATGGGGTGAAGTGGGGGGCAGCAGAGAGAGGGGCTGGGGAGACCAAGACTCACTGGGCAGCTAGAGAGGAGGAATGCCTCTAATCCTGCGAAGGTGTTTTGTAGCCTGTATGAAAGTCTACATAAAAATAATTTTGCAGACCATCCTGGCTAACATGGTGAAACCCTGACTCTACTAAAAACACAAAGTTAGCCAGGCTTGGTGGCAGGCACCTGTAGTCCCAGCTACTTGGGAGGCTGAGGCAGGAGAATGGTGTGAACCTGGGAGGCGGTCAGGCTACTGCACTCTAGCCTGGGCGACAGAGTGAAATTCCGTCTTAAAATTTTTTTTTTTTTTTGCAAAATACATACATTTTGAATGAGTTGCAAGAAAAGATGAAGTTACTCTAGTTGGTGCTTTCATCTCTTTTAAACTGTCCTAAGTCCAAGATCAGTTTATATAAACGTGCTGTGATACAATTTTCCTCGCTTTTCAGAGTGACGCTAAGCCTACGTCCGTATTGGAAACATATTTGTCTGGTCATGACTGACTGTTGGAATCCGTCTGGAAGCACACATGGGGAACACCTGGTGTACCTGGTATTACCCTCGGGGCTACGTGGATTGTGTTGAAAGCTGTCTTTTAACATGATGCCCATCTTAGGTTGTGAGGACTTATTTTGTAGTAATTAGTCAGGGTTACAGTGAGCCACACTTCTCCCTGGACATACAGCATATAGGATGTCACACCAAGGAATACAATTGCAAGTTGGGAACTGGCATTGAGTCAGGGCACGGAGCAGAGGCTATATCCCAAGGAAAAACAGCCGACGTGAAGTTTCGTGAATGGGGCATAAAAGTGACTCAGAACTCTGTCCGATCATGGAGGACTGAGAGGGCAAAAGTTCTTGCTTGGCGGGGCGTGGTGGCTCATGCCTATAATACCAGCACTTTAGGAGGCCAGGGTGGGTGGATCACTTGAGCTCAGAAGTTCCAGACTAGCCCCAGAAACATGGTGAGACTCCATCTCTACAAAAATTAGCTGGGCATGGTGGCATGTGCCACTTCCTAGGGAGGCTGAGGTGGGAGTATTGCTGGACCCTAGAAGGTCAAGGCTGCAGTAAGCCAAGATGGTGCCACTGTACTCCAGTCTGGGCTACAGAGTGAGATCCTGTCTAAAAAAAAAAAAAAAAAAAAATTAAAAAGCTATTGCTCAAGTGATATTTCCATGAAAGTACAACTCAGTGACAAATACCCATTATTTGAACCCTACAACTTTCACAGAACAAACTGGGCAGTGTGTATAGAAGCAAGTTTCTTAAAAAACAAGCTATATTAGTTGGGAGTAAGGAAGGGGAACGTGGCATTTCATTACAGACTCTTAACTTCCTCTTTTGAGTCTGACACACCTTCTATATTTTCTTACGGCCTCCCAGAAGCAAACAGGCAAGGCTGGAAAAAGGAAGTTAAATAATGATTTACTCAATTTGAAAGAAACATAACTTTTTCACATGATACCAAACGTTTCCCAAATGAAACCCTCCCTGCCCTGCCCCGGTATGCAACTTTCCAAATAAATCTGTCCTAAGTAAGTCATTTCATCAGCTGGATTAGATACACTTTCTTCATCTTTGGCTGGGTCTTACCAAAATGAGTGATTCAACGTCTTAGGAGAGATTGCTGCAAGGGTTACACCAACAGATAAATATGGGAATTTCTTTCACACTGGCTCGTTTCAGACCAATAGCAGAGCTAGGTAAACAGTGATCTCATCTTCAGTCACACAGTTTTGCTGACATTACAAAGAAAGGTGTCAACACAGATTTAAGGTGGCTGTCGACTTACTCTGTCCTTCATTTTGGCTTTTGAGTTTTTCACCATAGAGAGCTAACTCTGAGAAAAGCGAAAAAGTTTTTTTTTTCCCACTTTTTTTTTAAACTAGAAAAGCAATGCCTGCTCTTTAAATATATGTAAAATAATAGAAGGAAGATAGAAAGGTACTAAGGTATCCCACCACCTATACAGAAACAGTGTTTATATTTCTCCTTGATTCTGAGACACATTTAGGATCTTTGCAGGGAACTTTTTGGTAAGTTTCAGGTAACTGTAGATGAGAGCTCTTTCTTTTCCATCGGTTTGGAGAACTTGATATTCTTAAATGGTTCTTTAAGCCCAAAATATTTCAGTTGAGTTAAACTTTAACCAACCTAGGTGATTAGTGTATACGCTCTACAACCTTGCGGAACACTTTGTATCAACAAGTAACACAAACCCCGAATTCCTGGAGCATGTCTTGTGTTTGTATTCAAACATAACCCTGAAATGTGTTCTCACCCTAAGTATCTCAGACACATTCTTCTTATTTGAAAGCTTCGTGTATTACTCAACAACCTCTAACATATCTCAGCGATGGTAAAGACACATAGAGAAGAAGTGACATCATGAAGCTGATTCTGTTCTTTTGGCTTTGTGTTTAGCTAATGCTGAACAGAGCGGTGAGTCATTCAGTCCTGTGACCAGCCAGGCGCTTTTCCAATCAGAGCCTGTTAAGATCTTTGACAACAGAACCTGTAGTTGTTTGAAGAGGAGGTTTCGCTAGTGACCTGTACCCTTGGTAATAACAGGCTTTATAGGTAACAAAATGTGTTCTCTCCCTACTTAATAACAAAACACCAATCATGAGATAATGCTTTTAGTAAAGCTGACTCATTTCCTCCTTTACAGATGAAAGGAGTTGTCCAAGAAATGACAATCTCCCAGGGGAATTTTCCTTCAGGTCATTACGTGAGTCTCTCTAAAGCATGGCGGACTGTAACATTAGGTTGTCAGTTATTAGGTATACTAAAAAGTAAATTTTATTATGAAATAATATCATACATTTAAAGCCCGGTCCAATTTTCTCTTGAAATATGTGAGAATTGCTGATTTCAGATGCGATTCAGAAGAAATAGCTCGACTTGTCTAATCAGGTGTCCAGAAGATTGAAATTTCTGTTTTATTAAAATGTGGACTTAACGTTTGCTTTCCTTTTTGTGTTCAGCCAAGCAAGGTTTGGAGATTCTGCAGCTGTCACCCCCCACATCTCTGTAGGATAGCCTCGTGCCCCTCTTCACCCAGGTCTGCAGGAGGGTGGCAGCGCGGCTTGAGAAGGCTGGGTGGCAGAGCTCGGAGGCGTGCGGTGTTCCCACCACACTGCGGTGGCTCAACTGCCCGGGCTGTGGGGTTTCCAGCTGGGTCATGTTGACTTGAACTGACTCAGCAGGCGGTGACCTCCTGGAGCACCTGAAGCCTTCGGAGAAATATGATGGAAAACCAAGAGGCCTCCACCTCCCTGACCTGCTGCAACCTCCTGGGCTTTGCAGTCGGGCTGCTTTTGCAGATGCACTCCTCAAAGCTAGCTCGGCAGACATTTATTTTTAAATATACAGGAAGCCAAAGACGTTGAGAGAAAAGCCGCCTAATGCATTCCTCCGCTCATCTCCAAAGTCATCGCTAGTTTTCTAGACCCGATTTTCATCGGACTTTCCAAAGACAGAAAGAGCCTCCTCTACATAGGGCTTCCTTCTTTGTCTTCATCTGTAATGTGAGCCTTGCCCTAGGTTGCCTCTTTCTCTACTTGCTCTGTCTGCTTCACAATTCTCCTGTCATTTCAGCAGTTGTACCATGCTTTTTGTTGTTAGGAAATCACAAATTGTGAAACACATTCAAGTGAGCACATTTAAAAATAACCTAGGCTTCTCTACTATTTAGGTAAGGCCACTTGCTTGTTTGGGGTTGCTAATGGGAATAAGAGGCTATGTGTGATTACCTCTAGAACCTGCTTGTTTGCTCTGAGGAAAGTTTTATTGAACAGCCACAGGCTGCGTTCCAGCACATTGGCCAAACACTTTGCAAATGTGTGCCGTTGGGTCCTAGCACCGTCCAAAGGAATATGCCCTGGGGAGGGAGGTCTCTTTGCAGAATGCCGACCTGGGCTGCAAACTCATAAGATTTGTAAGGAGTGGTTGTGGACCCCTGATAAAAGCCCATTGTCATTTTTAGCTTCTGGAAATCCACAGGTCTCTAATTTTGTAAAAGGTGCTTTCCATGCCTTGCGGTCTATTCTCCCAGGGAAATTTAGTCTGAATACTGTGTTGCAGGGTGGTGGTTGGAGGGTAATTGCTGATACACTGTGGGCCCAGAGTAGATTGGTCACGTTGTATTTCTCCCTTTTCACCCTAACAAATCAGAGACCGAGGGTATTGTTCCAAATTTGGAGTCTGAGAGTCTCAGCCTCGCCTTATCCTTCACCAGCCAGGACAGCAGCTAGGACTGAAGGTGCATGTATCCATGTTTTCCTCCCGGCCACCCTGTTCCCCGCTCTGTCCCTCACCGATCTGTGCATAAATTGGGCAGATCTACTTAAATCTGCTTTACACAGCAGGCTTTTATATAAGCGTTCATTTGAAAACCAAGAAATGTATAAAGGCTTTTTAGCTTTATTTTGAGATAGATAGGGTCTCACTCTGTCACCTAGGTTGGAGTGCAGTGGTAGAATCATGGTTCACTGCAGCATCGACCTCCCAGGCTCAAGTGAGTCTCTTGTCTCAGCCTCCTCAGTAGCTGGGACTAAAGGAGCACACCACCACTCCCAGCTAAATTCTTTTCTTTTTTATTTTTAGTAGAGACAAGGTCTCACTATGTTGCCCAGGCTGGTCTCAAACTCCTAGCTCCAAGTGATCCTCCTGCCTCAGCCACCCAAAGCATTGGGATTTCAGATGCCTGGCGCATAAATGCCTATAGATGTTGAAAAGGGAAGGGAACGTGAAGGAAGTACCCCAGAGGCTTGTGTAACCTCACCTGGGCACTCAGAAGAGGCCTCTCAGGCACGGAATGGACAAGGTATATGAGCCAGCTCACATCTGTGTTCCTGCTTAGGTTCATGGGAGCTCGTCCATAAGGCATAGATTGGTTCATGATAGTGATCAGGGGTATTGTCTTGGTGTCAAGTACCTTGGTGCCTGGCTGCTGTTCTGTACCACATGGCCTCCAAGGGTGGTTCAGCTCTAGGACTCAGATGATCTGACTCTTAGATCATCTGAAAAAGAAAACGATGTCGAGGCTTCTTTTTCTCCAGAGCCACCTAAATTTAAAGTCTGAGAGGCTGATAACCATGGCTGCCAGTTATGACGTGCTGAGCAGTGTGCTACACAAGTTCCATCCTCTGCCTTGAGTTCTCGTAGCAACGTTCTGATACAGAGAGTCTATTCTTTAACAGAGGAGAAAAGAAATATGAGCTGGTGAACTAGGGTGATTTGACCAGATTCACACAGCCAGAGACTATCAACTCAGAACCCAGTCTCCTGGGTCTTGATGTCTTAATCAGTTTGGGATCTTATAACCAAATACCTGAGACAGGTGGCTTAAACAACAGACAGTTATTCCTCCCACTTCTGGAACTGGAAATCTGAGAACAGGGTACCAGTGTGGTGGGTTTTGGGTGAGGATTCTGTTCCTGGCTTGGGGATGACTGCTTTCCCACCGTCTTCTCACGTGGCACAGAGAGAAGCAAGCCTCCTGTGGTTCCTTTAGAATCCCATCTCAAGGGCGTCATTCTCCTGACCTCATCTAAACCTTCCCCCTCCCAAAGGCTGAACCTCCTAATACATCACCTCAGGAGGCAGGGCTTCGGCATATGCTTTTGGCCCAGGGGGGTTGGGGACAGACATTTAGTCCATAGCACTTGGGTTTGCAATCCATGCCTTAACCGTAGACCTTCACAGCCTTGCTCAGCGTAGAAAAATCTCAGTGTGATCTGACAAACACCATCATGAGGCCAGCAGAGCTTCCCCATGTGAGAGGATGGAGGTAGGCAGGTGAGCCGTAACTGCCCAAACAAGGCCTCACCCTTTGGTTAACGGGTTGATGGTATTCGCTTTCCCTCGAGCCTCACACTTGAGGTTCAAGAGCTTGTTCCCAGCCTGGTGAGGTAGCTCATGCCTGTAATCCTAGCACTTGGGGAGGTCTAGGTGGGAGGATCACTTGAGTCCAGGAGTTTGCAACCAGCCTATGGGCCACATAACAAGACCCCATCTCCACAAAATTAAATTTTTTAAAAAGTTAGCTAGGTACGGTGGTGCTCACCTGTAGCCCCAGTTACCAGGGAGGTTGAGGTGGGAGGATCTCTTGCCCCCAGGAGGTCGAGGCTGCAGTGAGCTTTGATGGTACCACTGTACTCCAGCCTGGGCGACAGAGCGAGACCTCATCTAAAAAAAAAAAGTTTGCTTTCTTCCTCTCGACCTAAATACTTTCTTCTTCTCAAAAACCAAGACGACTTTCCCCTTTGCCCTTTCAGTGATACCCCGATATGTCCCCTCTGTTGGGTGTTCCCAGGCACTGCCCCGCTTCTGCCCTCCCTGCCTCAGGCAGGTCTGGGCTTTGCCTCCAACCTTCCCTCCCTCCAGTCATGCTCTCCCCTCTCCGTCTCTCAAGACTTCTGCACACAATGACCCGGTCAGTCTTAAAATGCTGCTTCAAAAATGTCACTTAGTGAAAGTCTTCCCACTCATCTTAGTCTATTCCAATCTCATTGACTCTTTCACCCATCATTTTATTCAACAAATGTCTAAGAACACATTTAGGCACGGGTGTTTCACTGCCAAGCAACATGAACGTGCGTCTGCCTGAACACATCATTTTAATTAAACATGCAAAGTCATTTTCAATACAAGAGCAAAATACTATCTCCCTAAGAGACACAGAATCAGAAAGTACTTAGGCACATGCACGTTTCTGCACTGCACTTGTCCATTCTCCAGCCAAACAGCAGTTAGTGAGCGCCTACTGTGTGCAGAGCAATATGTTCTCTGCACTGGGATTACAACATGAGTAAACAAACAAAATCTCCGCTCTTGTGAGCTTGGATTTTAGTGCAGAACTGAGGGGAAGAACCATTTCAGTTTAATGTATATGCGAGCTATGTAGAAGATCCCTGATGCACAGTAATTTTAAAATAAATAACAATAACAGAAAAGTCATTTCTAGTAGCTCTTGACTAACAAACAGCCTTTTGAAATTGTGTGTGTGTGTGAAGTCTTAAAGATTTTAGTCCCTATTTGTTGTGTGTTTTTTTTTGTTTTTTTTTTGTTTTTTTGTTTTTTTTTGCTGTTTTTAGTTGTTTGAATGCAAAACAAAGGCGCAGAGTGCATGGGAACACATTTTAGGGGTGCCGCAGCCGGAAGTCAGCCTCTGAGGGTCTCCTGCAAGACTCAGGCTTGGACGTGAGGACCTGGACCTCACACAGCTCAAGTGATACCAGCCCAGCTCTTTGCCAAGCTTCCTCTAGACAATACATTCCTAGACAATACGTACTGAATCATGTCCCCTCAAATCCATATATTGAAGTCCTAACCCTAAATGTGACTGTATTTGAAGATAGGGCATTTAAGGAGGTCATTCAGGTTAAATGATGTCATAAGGTCGGGTCCCTAATCCAACAAGACTGGTATCCTCACAAGAAGAGGAAGAAGACCAGAGATCTCTTTCTCTCCCACGCACACAAAGGGAAGGCCATGTGAGGACACTGAGAAGGTGGCCCTTTGAATCCAAGGGGAGAGGCCTTGTCAGACATCAACGCTGCTGGCACCTCAATCTTGGACTTTCCATCTCCAGAACTGAGAGGAAATGCATTTTCCTTTTGGTTGAAGCGCCTGGGCTGCGGTGTTCTGTTTCAGCAGCCTGAGCTGCCGAAGAAGGGGTTGTTTCAAGCACCTGATCCACCTGCCTTGGCCTCCCAAAGTGCTGAGGTTTCAGGGATGTGCCACCATGCCCAGCCTAATTTTTACTTTTTTGTAGAAACAAGGACTCACTATGTTGCCCCTGCTGGTCTTGAACTTCAGGATTCAAGCAATCTTTCTACCTTGACCTCCCAAATTGCCAGGATTACAGATGTGAGCCACCGTGCCCAGCCAGCCACAGTTTCCTTATTCGTAAACATAAGGTTGCACTTTGTTAGATGACTGAGTGTTATGATCTGGAGGTATAGAGGTATGTTTTTCTCCAAAATTCATATTTGAAAGCTAACTCCCATGAAGATTAAGAGTGGGATTTTGGGGAAGTGATGAAGTCATGAAGGTGAAGTACTCATGAATGGGGTTAGTGCCCTGATAAAAGGGCTTGAGGGAGGGTGTTTCCCTCTCCCACCATGAGAAGATACAGAGAAGGTACCATCTATGAGAAACAGGCCCTGACCTGCTCGAAAATCTGCTGCCTCTTTGATCTGTCCAGCCTCCAGGACTGTGAGCAATGCATTTCTGTTGTTCATAAATTGCCTAATAGTCTGAAGTATTTTGTTATAGAAGCCCCAGTAGAGGAAGACACTCCAGGAATAGCCCTGCTCAGCTCTCATTTGCTGTGTGTTTCTCGTCCACATTGAATCTGGGCTTGGCCAGTGGGACTTCGGAACATATGATGCAAACACGGCTCAGCCAGCAGGATGCAAACATTGTTCAAGGGAGGGAGCACAAGACCCCAGAGCTTGGCTGCTTGGGACACAGTTGTGAGCCTCCATTCTGTAAAGAATCTTGGAGAGAAAGACCTTGCAAAGAAAGAGAAACAACATCTGCTATGCCCAATGCACTCAGCATGCAGGTGAGCCCTTCGTCCCTGCCAGCCAGCACACTGACTGCAGCTGCAGCGTGAGCTCAGGCTTCACACACAGGTCTAAGCAGAAAATTCACAGGTGTGTGGAAAATACCCAGGTATTGTTGGCTTAAGCTACTAACATTGGAGCAGCGGGAGAAAACGGAAGCACACATCCACTTTTCCATGTTGCTACTAGGAGGAACTGCAAGACTGTGAGATCCCTGGGACAGAGCAAGCGCTCAAAAAGACTGTAGTTGTCATTGTTATTTTCCATTGTACGAGATAGATGCAGGAAAAGGGCTTGTCAATTAGAGAAAAAGTCAGCACTTACCTTCTTAGCACCTACAATCTGTTTAGAGCCATGTGCTCTGGGGCTTTCCTTTAAGAAAATTACATTCTCGTCCAGGCACAAGGGCTCACACCTAGAATCCCAGCACTTTGGGAGGCCGAGGCAGGAGCATCTCTTGAGGCCAGGAGTTGGAGATCAGCCTGGCCAACATGGCAAAACCCCATCTCTCTCTACTAAATATACAAAAATTAGCCGGGTGTGGTGGCATGTCTGTAATCCCAGCTACTAGGGAGGCTGAGGCAGGGGAATTGCCTGAACTCGGGAGGTGGAAGTTGCAGTATATCGAGATCATGCCATTGCACTCCAGCCTGGGCAACAGAGTGAGACTTGGTCTCAAAAAAAAAAAAAAAAAGAAAGAAAAAAGAAAAGAAAAAGGAAAAAGAAAAAGAAAAAGAAAAATATTGCATTCTACAGTGGAGTATCATTCAGCCACAAAATAGAACAACATCCTGCCATTTGCAGTTGTACGGACGGGACTGGAGGTCATGATGTTAGGTGAGTTAAGCCAAACACAGAAAGATAGATATTGCATATTCTCACTCACCTGTGGGAGCTC